>NW_016160878.1:27750-27945 GCF_001687245.7 Rhagoletis zephyria | reverse complement strand
CCGTACTCGGTCCTCTGGCTTCTTTTGCTTTTGGACAGTTTTACAGGTTTTAACCCAGAAATGTTGGGGAACGCAACTATTATTGAATCATGCGTCCGGTGTAAATCCTAAGTTATGGCCCCGTCAGAATGGATACTTTGCGTACGTTCCGCTCAAGGATGAAACTGACAGTTGAGTAAACTGTGTGTGTTTGCA
>NW_016160878.1:16729-27725 GCF_001687245.7 Rhagoletis zephyria | reverse complement strand
CGATTTGAGGGCATGCACCTGGAATGTCCGGACCCTTAATGGGGAAGGTGCCTCTGCCCAGCTGGTTGATGTCCTCGTAAGGACAAAAGCTGACATCACCGCCATCCAAGAAATGCGTTGGACAGGGCAAGGCAAGCAATGTCTGGGGCCCTGCGACGTCTACTACAGCTGCCATGTAAAGGAGCGCAAATTCGGAGTTGGATTTGTGGTGGGAGAGAGACTCCGTCGCCGAGTACTGTCGTTCACCCCGGTGGACGAGCATCTAGCCACAATCCGCATTAAAGCGAGATTCTTCAACATCTCGCTCATCTGCACCCATGCCCCGACGGAAGAGAAGGATGAGGCATCCAAGGATCTCTTCTATGAGCGCTTGGAGCACACGTACGAGTGCTGCCCCGTCATGATATCAAAATCGTGCTTGGTGACTTCAATGCCAGGGTGGACAAGGAAAGGATCTTTGGAACCACCGTCGGAAAATTCAGCCTACACGACGAAACGTCCGACAACGGATTGAGGCTGATCGACTTCGCCGGGCCCCGAAACATGGTAGTATGCAGTACTAGGTTCAAGCATAAAAAGATCCATCAAGCTACGTGGCTGTCTCCGGATCGAAAAACGAGATACCAAATCGATCATGTTGTGATAGACGGAAGCACGCTTCCAGTGTTTTAGATGTACGCAAACATCGACTCGGACCACTATCTTGTTGCAGCCAAGATACGCACCCGCCTCTGTGCAGCCAAAAATGTGCGCCCAAATATGCAAGGAAAGCTTAACGTCGAAAAGCTGCAATCACAACAGACAGCCAGTGCTTTCGCTACTCGACTCTCACACCTGCTCTCAGAAAGCACTCTTCAACAAACCGACATATGCGAGCAGTGGAACCACATTTCCCGCTCATTAAGTACCGCCGCCGAAGAAGTAGTCGGATTTCAGCGAGCCCGAAAGTACAACTGGTACGATGAGGAGTGTCAGGAATTTGCAGAGAAAAAAGATGCCGCCTACAGGGCTACGCTGCGATCGGGCGCAACGCGCGCTATGTGGGACCGCTATAGGGATCTGAAGAGGGAAGCGAGACGTATTTGCCGCAATAAGAAGAGAGAGACCGAAATACGTGAGTGCGAAGAGCTTGAAATGCTGGCCGACAGAATGCCCGCAAATTTTACCAGAGAGTGAGGCGACTTACGGAAGGTTTCAAGACCGGGGCGTACTCCTGTAAGAACAATAATGGCGACCTAGTAACTGATGTCGAGAGCGTACTTAAATTCTGGAGGGAACACTTTTCCGCCCTACTAAACGGTAGCAGCACGGAAAGTTGTGGAGAAGAAGAACCCGAGCCCGCAGTCGATGATGATGGAGTCGACGTTCCACCACCTGACTATGATGAGGTACGTATAGCAATAACGCGGCTGAAAAATAACAAAGCTGCTAGAGCTGACAGCCTGCGCGCTGAGGTATTCAAGTACGGTGGCGAGGAGTTGATAAGATGCATGCATCAACTCTAGTGCAGAATATGGTCAGATGGACGCATGCCCGACGACTGGAATTTAAGTGTGCTCTGCCCAATCCACAAGAAAGGTGACCCCGGTGAAAGGAAGCCCACCGTCAATGAACTGATTGGGCCTTATCAGTGTGGCTTTACACATGCCAAATCCACCATAGACCAGGTATTCACAATACGCCAAATCTTGGAAAAGACCCGCGTGAAAAGGATCGACAATCACCACCTATTTGTCGACTTTAAAGCCGCTTTTGACAGCACTAAAAGGAGTTGCCTATACGCCGCTATGTCTGAATTTGGCATCCCCTCAAAACTCATACGGCTGTGTAAAATGACGTTGAGCAATACCACCAGCTCCGTCAGAATTGGGAAAGACTCTCCGAGCCGTTCGCCACAAAACGGGGTTTCAGACAGGGCGACTGCCTTTCATGTGACTTCTTTAATCTGATGTTAGAGAAGATAATAAGAGCTGCAAAACTAAACCGCTCAGGAACAATTTACTACAAGAGCGTGCAATTGCTGGCTTATGCCGATGACATCGACATCATCGGTAACAAAAACCGCGAAGTCTGTTCTGCCTTTTCCAAATTGGATAGGAAAGCAAAGCGAATGGGTCTCGTGGTAAACGAGGACAAGACGAAGTATCTCCTGCCATCAAACAAACAGTCAGCACATTCGCGCCTTGGCACCCACGTCACTGTTGACAGTTACAATTTCGAGAAAGTAGAGAATTTCGTTTACTTGGGAACCAGCATTAACACCGATAATAATGTCAGCATTGAAATCCAACGTAGAATCACTCTTGCCAACAAGTGCTACTTTGGACTGAGTAGGCAATTCAGGAGTAAAGTCCTCTCTCGACGTACGAAAACCACGCTCTATAAGTCACTCATCATGCCCGTGCTGGTATATGGCGCAGAAGCATGGACAATGACAACATCCGATGAGGCGGCTCTTGGGGTGTTTGAGAGAAAGATTTTGCGGAAGATTTACGGTCCTTTACGCGTTGGCGACGGCGAGTACCGCAGACGATGGAACGATGAGCTGTATGAGCTTTACAACGATATGGACATAGTGCAGCGAATTAAAATACAGCGGCTCCGCTGGCTTGGTCATGTCGTTCGAATGGACACCGACGCTCCAGCTCTGAAAGTATTCAACTCGGAACCCGCTGGTGAAAGCAGAGGAAGAGGGAGGCCCCCACTACGATGGAAATATCAGGTGGAGAAGGACTTGGCTTCACTTGGCGTTTCCAATTGGCGTCAGTTGGCACAGAGGAGAAACGACTGTAGTGCTTCGCTGAACTCGGCCAAAATCGCTTAGGCGGTTACAGCGCCAAAAGAGAAGAAGAAGAAGAACTCGCAAGAAGTTGCGATAATTTACAGGAATTTACCAGAAAGCGTTCCCGTACTCGGTCCTCTGGCTTCTTTTGCTTTTGGACAGTTTTACAGGTTTTAACCCAGAAATGTTGGGGAACGCAACTATTATTGAATCATGCGTCCGGTGTAAATCCTAAGTTATGGCCCCGTCAGAATGGATACTTTGCGTACGTTCCGCTCAAGGATGAAACTGACAGTTGAGTAAACTGTGTGTGTTTGCATAGAGAGCGTCAGATTGGCAACCCTTCCGTCGACGGACCCAACGAACGATGACCAACACCATGATGCAATAATACAAGGTGTTATCTTCGCAACTTCTAGCTCTAATTCCGCCATATTGTCTGCCTTAGGTGAAACAGTGTTACTTCTTTAACAATACTTTGCCTAATAATATAGTTGAATTTTTTTTTCTCAGTATACACATTTTGTTTTCTCAGAAAGGTTTTTTATCTTATTTTATTTCATTTCATTACGAATATACTATAAAAAAGCAAATTTTGTTTAGAAGAAAATATGAAATTTTATATTTTTCCCCCAAATGGGGATTCAATCCTTCCCGTTTTTCTTCTTATTCTACTGAGCTAAGGCAGTGTCAAATCGAGCTGTCACAACTGATACCATCTTGTATTATTGCATCATGGGCCAACACTCAACTTTTGACGCACGTAAGTCCGTCACTGCTGACAGTTGTATAACCCCGCGTGGGAATATATTAGTAAAAAAATGTGAGTGTTTTGCTATACATAACTGCGTAGCAAACATTGTAGAGGCTTACAAGCATGGAAAGCGCCATTTTGTTTGTTTACATTTGAAAACAGCTGAGATCACCTGATTTCTTATTCCTTCATACTCCACGCAGGGTTCCACTCCCAATTTGGAAAAAAACTTTGGAACACAATTTATTACACAAGTTTATTTATTCTTTAAAGTAATGAAAATAAAAATGGCAAAATGTATGCGTATTCATTTATTTTCAGTAAAAATATTAATAAACGTGTTTCGATAGATAATTAAAAATTTTATTAAATTTTACGTGTTTACGCAAAAATGAAACAATGTACGTGATCTTTATGTCATTGTTTTCCTTTTCAATTTCAATTTCGAGCTCGTTGTCTGATGAGTTAGGAGATTTTGTGCGATTTCTTCTAAAAATATTATAAATTCAACCATTTTTTAATTAATTTCCAATGCAGCAGCCGGCGTATGCAGTTAACAAAGTCGACAAGACTTTTGCATTTGGATTTTTTGTATTTAGTGGACGATACCACAACAAATATAGGTAAATAGGTAGTGCTAAATGTTAAACTTACGGTGGTGCTAAATTTTAAATTTAACGAACCTATTCTTTTAGGCACACCAAAAAAATTCAAAAATTTGTGAACTTAATCGGAATGACCAGTTTTGGGAATGGGAACTGTCATCAGATAAAATGCCTCTGTACATTATCTACTAATTTGTGCGCAAAATGTAGCCTAATACTAATTTGGGCGCATTAAGAAGGCGCTGCGGGAAATTAGCTGGGATCTCGCCAGTTTTCTTATTCTTCAGCAACATAAAAGAAAGTTAACTCATAGATACATACATTTGAAAAAACAACAAAAAATCAATTTGCTGACATAGGGCCAGTTTTTCAGTGCACGGTCGTGGTTTAAACTAATTTTAAACGCCCGATCTGGCTGGTTTAAACTAAGATCAGCCAATCAAATGTCAGCAAGCTGTTCAATTTACACTCAGTTTACTTAATCTGAGTTTAAACTGGCACTGAAAAACTGGCCCATAATCGTGTTTTATATTGGTAAAAGGAGAAAATTAAAAGTAATAAAAGAAATTGTTGGCACGTGTGCGTATATATATTTCGGAGGGAATACTGGTGCCCACGCTATGACGCATGTCAAATGAGTTGGGGGCATGATGGACAAATATCGCAGAAAATCATTTGCATACAAATTTCTGCGAAATTCTATTCAGTTAATTTGAATTAAGACATCCACAGGGGGCTCTGAAACGTATTGTTTGAACAAAAAAAGATGCACAATTTTAAGAAAGAGCAATTGCCTAGTTTTTATTCATACTTTTAGCGTTTATCAAAAAAGAGCAATCGTTCCTGTTTAAGCGATTCAGTTTTTATCGTTTAGGTAATTATTAAAATAATTCTATTTTGGTTTTTAATGAAAATAAATTCAATCGTTAATGCTGAAGCTGTAATGCATATAGATGCTAGGTGTTAACAGTAAGCTCGCAATGGCATACAACAACAACATTTCGTTGATTTATTTTGTTTCAATGTTAACGGCCGCTGTGGTGAAGTGGTAAGCAGCAGGGTTGTTGCAAATATTCGCATTCGCAACCGCGGAGCTTCCGCATCAATTTTAACATTCGCATTCGCTTTCGCATTCGCAATAATCAATGCGGATCTTTTGCGAATGCGAATATTGAAGGAACCGAAAATAACAGTTATTTTCTTTAGCCAAATAGTTTTTATTCCCAACTAAAAGCCCTTTCCGGACAATAAAGAACCGCTTATCCAAATTAAACAAGTTTGGTATCAAATGAAAGAAGACTTAAATAGCTTTAAAACTGAAATGTCCAAACGAGCAAAGTCACCTATTGAAAAATATTTCAATAAAATATGTTAATTAATTACCATAGAACAAACCTTGGGTCAGGTATATGAATTTCTTTAGTATTAAATTATATAAAAAAATATATAAATAGAGGTGGTAACCTTCGTTCGTTATTTCTGCTTAAAAGCTATTTCAGTCCTCTTTCACATGATACCAAATTTGTTTAATTTTGATAAGCTGTTTGTTTATTATCCAGAAAAAACTTTCGGAATATAAAATATTAGGCCAAGTCAAACTGGTAAAAAAATAACTGTTATTTTCGGTCCCTGGAATATTCTGCAAGTGCAATGATAAAACGTGTATCTGGCCAGTCACAGGGATCAAAAATGAATTACAAAAACTAAAACCGAAAAACGCTGTTGACGTCGCTGGTTCTTCACATTCAGACACAACCAAAAGAATGAGAATAAAGAATTCTTTGGAAAACAACGGTGTTTAAACAACGATCTTGCCATGATACTAGACTGTGAAGATGAAAGTCAGGAGGATACATCCGACATTTGCAGACCGATGCAATTCCCAAAAAAGAATTATTGCACCGCAATAAAAAAATAATAAGTATAACTGAAAGTCCTCTCGACTGGTGCAGCGTCAATCGAAAAGAATTTACAATTTTGTCAAGTTTGAAATTTTTCAAGTTTAAAAACTTTTTATTAAATACAATGTTCCAATTTATAAATTCAAGTACTAAAAAAACCATTATTTAAAATTACTAACCTTCCNCATGATACTAGACTGTGAAGATGAAAGTCAGGAGGATACATCCGACATTTGCAGACCGATGCAATTCCCAAAAAAGAATTATTGCACCGCAATAAAAAAATAATAAGTATAACTGAAAGTCCTCTCGACTGGTGCAGCGTCAATCGAAAAGAATTTACAATTTTGTCAAGTTTAAAAACTTTTTATTAAATACAATGTTCCAATTTATAAATTCAAGTACTAAAAAAACCATTATTAAAAATTACTAACCTTCCCATTTTTTATTTAACTAAATCACCTAATTTACTCACCTAAATTATTTCTTAACAAGTAAAAAAGTCTAAGTTTGTATAGTTTTTCACCTTTCCGAGAACTACCGCTACATGGTCAGCAGTGGTGGTTTTACGTCTATTTCAAACATCTTCGATAGAACGTTCAGTTAGACATAATGAGATAAACTTATATAGATATATGTGGGCGGCATCACGCCCATTTTCCAAAATTCCATAATAATGTTATTTCTTTTCAAGGGATTGTTGTTGGTATCAATTTTGGGTAAAATTAGCGTTATAAAAAGGTGGTCGTAATTTTAGTCAGATTTCAATAACTTTCAACGTTTTGCCTTTATGGGGCAACCACAATAATCATACCGAGTTTGGTACACAATGATCGAACGGTTACCGAGATACACATATGTGGTCATAAGTGGGCGGGGTCATGCCCATTTTCCAACATTTTATTATAAGCGTACTTTTTGCTATAGAATTATTGCAAACATCAATTTTGAATAAATTAGCTTCAGTATTTACTGATTTATCGAAGCTTTCGTATTTCTCTAAATTACCGTTATGTGGGATGTGGGCGTGGTTATTATCCATTTTTTAAATTTTCAGCAGTTCGGTATGTTTTGTGACGGCCAACAACTGTGCCAAGTTTGGAAGAAATTTGTGGAGCGGTTCCCAAGATATACACATGCAATCATAAGTGGGCGTGCCTACGCCCATTTTCCAAAAATACATATCAATTTTGTGTGAGTAAGCTTCAGTACTTACTAAAATATCGCAGTTTTCGTATTTCTGAAAACTACCGTTATATGGGAGGTAGGCCCGATTTTGCCCATTTTCAACACCATCCGTCCTACGTTCAAAAGAAGTACACATACCAAGTTTCGTTAAGATATCTCAATTTGTACTCGAGTTATCGTGTGCACAGGCGGTTACTCTTTTCATTCTGATCATTTATGTATACATTTGTCTATATCTGTTACAAACAACCGTTATGTGAATTAAGTTATAATACCCTTGCGTACATGTGCGCTCGCATTCGCATCCGCGGATGTCTAAAATTCCACATTCGCAACATCCCTGGTAAGCAGTGCGCGCTTACACTCCGCAACGCCTGGGTTCAAGCCCTGGTCAAAGCAGCATCGCAAAAAAATTTAGAAAAAAAGGTTTTTTCTTAACAGCGGTCGTCCCTCGGCAGGCAATGGCAAAGCTCCGGGTGTATTTCTGCCATGGAAAACAGCTTTTCATAAAAATACAATCGCCGTTCGGAGTCGGCGTAAAACTGTAGGTCCCTCCGCTTTGGGCGACAACATCAAGGCGCACGCCACAAATCGGAGGAGAAGCTCGGCCAAACACTAACCTATGTGTAAGCGCCAATCTATTATTATTATTATTATTATTAATGTTAACGATTGATGATTTATTTTATTTCAACGTTAACGATTGAGTTTTGTTTCGTTAATTTAGCTCTGAAACGTAACGAAGTTATTTTGATAAGTTATTTTTGTGCATCAACAAAACGAAATTAATTTGTTGAGCATCTCTGCATACGGCCCATTATTTAAGAAATAAACAAGTAAAAAAGTCTAAGTTCGGGCGGAGCCGAACATTAAATACCCTGCGCAAAACTACCATTACGTGGTAAACATCTATTTTGGCCCCATTGTGCGTCGTCATTTTAGCCGATTGGTGGCTAGATTTAGCTGCCACATACTTTTTTTGGCCACATAAATTTAAAATTGCCCCTAGCCCCTTTTAGCGCTTTGGAAAATTTATTCATGCTTGACATGAGAAAGTAGTATATGCTTCATTTGATCTCGTTTTCTTTTTCATTTATGTAAGAGATGAATTTTTAAACTAAGAAAGACTTTGATAAATATACGCATACTAAAGAATAGAAAGTTTCGAAAAGTGGTTAACATGAAAATGGATAGGTTCACTCAAAGTTATGTTAAAATATTACACCCAAAATGGATTTGACAAAAGCGATTGAATTTGACATTGGTCGCAGAAGAACCATCCTATAAAGTCAAATTGAAAAATATGTTTGATATGATAATACCTTAAAAGAGAGTCCCACTGATTACACCCAAGTTCATAAAAGATAAAGAAGACTGTAACTGTTTTATAAATCAAAACACTTTATATAGCTCTTAGAATCTTTGTTTATTTTTTATGAATAAGGCCATTAGCATATACTGTTTTTATAAGTAAATCTTATAGCGTGATGCTATTTATGTATGCATATGAATTTTGGCTGGCGAAATACGCAGTTTGCCAACTAAATAAAAAAGCGTATATGAGTAGATGTAACCACATTAAAAAAGGTTTTAAATATTGAGTGGCGCAACACAAGAACACTTTTTGTTGCACGAAACCCTTGAAAACGTGCCTGCCATCTATTTCTTCTGTTTCGACATTTGGCTATTTTACGTTTCTTTCATTTTAACGTCATTTGCATTGTCAGATTTTTCAAATTCGTTTTTGGGTCGACATTCTGCTATTTCATATTTTTGCATTCTCATGCCATCCATCTTCCATTTCTTTCATTTCCATGCCATTCGCATCGTCGAACGTGCCTGTCAAACACTGCCGACATCATGCTTTTCAGTTTGGCAGACACGTCCGCTTTTTGGCAGGCACATCCGTTGTTAGAAAGAGAATAGACAAAAAGGGGCATAGGATTCCATACTTGTAAGTATATACGATGGTAGCAAAGATGTTGCAACTAAATGAACTCCGTACAAAAATAGAAAATAAAACAATCTCAAGATCAGACGCTGTAGACATAAGTTATTGGGAAAGTTTACTTTCTCAATTAAAAGCACATATGGCTCGTGCCCGTTTGCGAGATAAACATCACGAGAACTTGCGTAAAAAACTGAATATTTTAAAAACTAAAGATGATGCCGAGCGTTCTGATGCCACGTCGACATCTAATAACGAAAAAAACTAATTCTACCTATATTGAGACATTTGATAATGGTAATAAGGAATTCAAAAATGAATTCAACCTTTTACAGCGATATTTTGATATGTACGAAGATGGAAAACACAGTCCAACTTATGTCCAAAACCTTGATGATGAAAATGCTTTGCCAACTATTACTGAGGAAGATAGTTTTAGTGCTATTGAAAGATTGCGTGCAAAAGCGACAGAAAGAAGTTCAAATACGGAACATTTTACGGAAGAAGAAAGCCATATGCGTAACACCATGCGTAGAAAAATGGATAAAGACGATGCCGAATTGTCTGTAGAAGTACCTCTGGAGATAGTTCAAATAGCAGCTGACAAATACAGACCTGGCAAACCTCGGTATTTAAATCGCGTGCATACCGGTTTCGAATGGAATAAATATGATCAAACTTATTACGACATGGATAACCCTCCACCCAAAATAGTTCAAGGATACAAATTTAATATTTTTTATCCGGACCTTATCGGTAAAAACACTACACGGCAACATTTTTTGGTAAGCACACAGACGCCTTCTGGTATTTATTTATTTGTTTATTTAATGTCTAAAGTTATATATGGTACAGACATTATGAAAAATTACAAGCAATATATTTTAATTACAAATTGAAAACGTAAAAACAACAAGAGTAGAATACAATAAAGGCTATCAAGATCTAAAAATTTCGATAAACAGTTGTACTCATTCAATGCCCTAACAACGGGGGCATTTGCATTGTAAACCGTTTTATTTAAACCAATACGAAAAGTATCAAAGCGACGAAGGTTTCTACTCGGCACAGTGAAATCTATCAACCCAAGAAGGGACGGGCAGTCGACTTTACCCGAGATGATGTCGAGAAGAAATGATATAAACAGTAGTGAGCGTCTATTATGTAATGGTAATAAGCTAATCAATTGGCAACGCGACCAGTGTTGCCGCGAATAATTTTTAGTGGTAGCCAAATTCCTTTAAAAAAGGGCTAAAAAGAGCTAAAGTCGTTGTGGCTAAAAATGGTAGCTAAAATTGTTTACTTACATATACATATATGTGTATACACGCAAACATTTTCAATAAGTAATGGTATAGAAAAACAATGAACTCTGGAAAATGTCAGGGTGAGTGTTCCCCACGTAGGGCGTTTACCATTCAGGAAGCACCTTTGGATCGCTCTGGATGATGGAGATAATGCCGTCCTTCTTTTTTTATGAGCAATAAACAAATGTTTTGTTTTTGGTAAAAAGAAAGGCAACTTAGCATGTTCTATGCCTAATATTTACCAATTAATCCTAAGCTTCGTCGTTTTGTGTGTAAATGTCAGACAAAACAGAATGAATAAGAAATATTACCCAATGAGAAATTATAAAAGCTTTTAATGAAGGGGGTTTCCAGAGCGTGAGTCGAGGTATGGTGAATAAAGTATCTCGCCGCGAAAGGGATAGAAGTAGGGTGAGCGCAATTGTGATTGGCTAGAAGAAAACAATGAAGAGTATGCGGTAAAGAACGGTGTTTTGAATGCTGTTGAAAACAGCCAATATAAAGGGGCTAG
>NW_016160878.1:1331-12605 GCF_001687245.7 Rhagoletis zephyria | reverse complement strand
CCTGGACGATAACGAATTGCGCTTGCTCGACACCAGTGATAGACTCATGATAATGCGCGAGAAAATAAAGGAAAACCTGTGTGAATCCTACAAGACAAATGCGCCACGTTACAATAAAAGAATCCGTGAGGTGCGTTTTAGTCCGGGCCAAGAGGTTTATAAACGCAACTTTGTGCTAAGCGATTTTAAACCAAATGTAAACGCGAAATTTAGCAGAAAGTTTACGAAGTGTCGCGTAACAAAAGCGCTTGGCAATAACATGTACCTGTTGGAGTCACTTACGGGAAAGAGCCTGGGAGCATGGCATGCCAAGGATATAAAGCAATAAATCCATTACGGTTTTTAAATGCATCTCTCCAACGATGAGGGTCAAGTCGGCGGAGAGGTAATGATCACCGAATACGTACACCACAACTGCCCTGCAAAGTACAAACAAAGTAAAGCTCTTTCACCATAGCAATGTATGTATATTGATCTCCCTGTAAACTAGGTTCTTGTATTTAGATAATTATGCACTTCTATGGCAAGCAAATCTCCTTAACACATGCCCGGCTGAGCTCTCGAGGCAGGAGACTGTGTCAGGGTGGGTGTTGCCCACGTTGGGCGTTTACCATTCAGGAAGGACCTTTGGACCGCTCTGGATGATGGAGATAATGCCGTCCTTCTTTTTTTATGGGCAATAAACAAATGTTTTTTTTTTTGGTAAAAAGAAAGGCAACTTAGCATGTTCTATGCCTAATATTTACCAATTAATTCTAAGCTTCCTCGTTTTGTGTGTAAGGGCCGGTTACTCAATGTCTGGTTAACACTAATCTCCGTTTAAACATCATTATCGACGTGTTCGGCTCCATGCATATAACATGGAGTCGGTAACGTCGATAACGATGTTTTACCGGAGATTAGTGTTAACCAGACATTGAGTAACCGGCCCTTAAACTATAGTTAAATCGGTAATAGAGAAGTTAACAGGCCTAACATTCTTAGGGCCGGTTTTTCAATGTCTGGTTAACACTAATCTGCGGTTAAACAGCGTTATCGAAGTCTTCGATCCCATGCATACAACAGGGAGTCGGTAACGTCGATAACTATGTTTAACCAGAGATTAGTGTTAACCAGACATTGAATAACCGGCCCTTACAGTATGTATGTATAAAAATGTAAGGAACATACAATACATATATGTTATATATCAGTCTTTCTTAGTTTAAAAATTCGTCTCTTACATAAATGAAAAAATGAGATCAAATTAATTAAAAAAAAAANACTAATCTGCGGTTAAACAGCGTTATCGAAGTCTTCGATCCCATGCATACAACAGGGAGTCGGTAACGTCGATAACTATGTTTAACCAGAGATTAGTGTTAACCAGACATTGAATAACCGGCCCTTACAGTATGTATGTATAAAAATGTAAGGAACATACAATACATATATGTTATATATCAGTCTTTCTTAGTTTAAAAATTCGTCTCTTACATAAATGAAAAAAATGAGATCAAATTAATTAAAAAAAAAACAATAAATTAAGCATAAGGGCAAATCTAAAAAATAGGTAACCTTGGTGTTATTTAACTTTATTTTCACTGTTGGAAACTATATCAAGCTGGTTGCTTTTGGATATAATTCATTCACTTATACTTGAAGCCTAAAAAAAAATTGGCTCAATTTGCTGCATAACTTTTGAATTACAGGTGTTTAAATTTAAAAAAAAATAATGAAAACAAGTGAGTTTTTTATGTAATTCTTAAGAGGGGCACAATTAATTATGTCATAACTTTTGAAGCACACCATATACTGATTTGAAATTTAATGGGCATTTAGCACTTATGTGTGGACTTCATATGTAGTAGGTAAGAAAATTGTGCATTCAAAAATAAAGAAACGGCAAGTAGGTCTGTAACTCCACATTTCACATCTTTCAAAATTTTTGGCTTATAGCGTATAGTTTTTGGAGCATTTAATTTTAAGAACTTTTTAGTATGAATTGTATTCTACAAACAATTACGAAATAAAAGATCTCAGATCTTATTGTACTAATGATTTAGCAAATAAATGAAATGAAATGAAATGAATAAATTGACACCTTAGCAAGAGGTGTGGTTTCAGAATAAACCAACTTTTAAAGATCAAATATTCTGCGATTTTGAGCGTAATTTTTATTTCAAAAATACCTTAATTGAAGGCACATTTGGAAAATACTTCGAAACGATCTAAATATTTTTATAACTACTAGTCCTTATAACGTTGCATATACCTGTAAAATGCTTCAAAAAAATGTTCTCTAGAAGTGTGTAAAAACCCCGATTTAGTACTTTTAATTATGCTCCTTCTTGTAGTCAGAATATTTCTAGCGTGGTATCAAATAAAATTTTTTTCGACAAAGGTTCTGATAGTTGCTCTTACTTAATTGGAGCCTTCTAAATTCAATGGCGTCCCCAGTTTTGCCTGATTGTCTTGACTTTTGGAGATAGCGGTACTCGAAACTTTGCTTAAATTTTAATTATTTTATAAAAAAAACTCCTTCAGTTTTGAAGATATTTTAATAAAATTTTGCACACGCTTGCATTTTAACATTTCCCTCTCTATCTCATAAAATCATCGAAATCGGTTCACTCTAAAATCTAGCTCCCATACAACTGATTGTCCAGAGACGTTGTGTTGCGTTATAACTCCTCCAATTAAGCAGATAAAAATTTAGTATGGGTTCACTTTAACATATAGCACGCATACAATTTATTATTCAGATATGAAGTTAGAGTTATAGCGCAAAAACACATATCTGAGTAATCAGTTGGGGTACTCTTTAGTACGTTGCCGGTCTATTTCGAGGTACACACACCTCGAGTCAAGGGTCCACACATTATTTTAACACCCACTTTTGTAATTTTTGATCACTAATTTATTTACAAATTGGGTTTGAAATATGCCCTTTTGTAAAATTCGGAAATAGTGTACATTTATCACTCCTATTCTCCTTAAAGCAGCCACTTCACCAATATATTTTTGTGTTCCCCTTCACTTTACACTTTACTCGATTAGTTATAACTTTCTTTACGACTTTAATATTAACCAATTAATCACAATTCATTAAATAAAACACCTTCAAAATCACGCGTCTGACTTTGGTTACATATGCAAATTAAATGGCGGAGTTCAGCTGTCAAACTCCAAAATATGCAAAAGAATGAGAGACAAAAGAAGATAAGATATAACCCAGTAAGCATTAAAAATATACAAAGGTGTTCTCTGCAAAAGGTGTTCAACTCCTTTTCTTCGCAAAACAGAAAGGAGAATTCTACTGCCTGAGGGTTATAATCCCTAAGTGCGGCCAAAGGCCGCTTACACAGAAAGGTGTTCTCTGCAAAAGGTGTTCAGCCCCCTACTGAAAAGGAAAAAATAAATTTTAAACCAAAACTTCAATACAAAAATTTGAATTGTTTTAACCATGACCGACCATTTGTTTATGTATATATTCATTTGTCGGTGTCGGTTTCTAAGATATTCATACTACTTTTTCAAAAAAAAAGTGAAAACAATACCTATAGGTACGGTGGCCAGATTTCTAAGGCCAAAAATCGGGACATTTCTATAGCATCGAATCCGAACCTACAATATTGATTTTAGAATAAAAAGATATAACCTCTTTTATCAAAGTTTTATTTAAAACAAAAAAAGAGAAAAAACTTGAAAAATGATCGCAAAAATGTATACAAAAAATAAATATGTACGATACCGAGAATGTAAATAGGGAATACATTTTAGCAAGTTTTGGCTACTTTTCCTTGTTTAAAAAATGTTTATCATTTATTTATGAAAATATAACTTACTATCTAAACAAACATGTGATTCAAAATTTCACGTAAATTATTTATAAAAATTCGACGAATCTTAACAAATGTTGATCAAAATTTTAAATATTTTAATCAGATTTTCTAGAATTTTTTTTAGTACGCAGTTTTGTAGCCCAATAAATTGTTGTATAACAAAGTGCAAAATTGAAGTATCTTGGTCTTACCGGTGATTTTCGGAATTTTTTCGATCGCGCATATTCCTCCACACAAAGTATGTTCAACAATTTTTTAGTATAGAAAAATTTAGGAACATCTTCCACAAAAAAATTTACCAAAAATCTACGGTAATCCAAGCTACTTAAGATTTGTATTGGACTCATTAAAAGAAAAACCAGACCGCTCGAATGTTCAAGTACAACTAACTTTATTTAAGAAGAATAAAACTATGATACCTACATACATATGTACATACATATTCATATGGAAAGAGAGAAAACTTGTGCATAACTGTTGCTGGTACAATACAGTGGGATAGGTAACGCAATGTGTAGATAAAAATATTCAACACTCCCACTTTTATCAAACATTTTTTGTTAATTCATTTAATCCACTTTTTAATTCATTATTATTAACTTCAAAGTTATTGAAAATTATAATTAAGTTAAGAAATTTAGTTCCTCTTGGAATCAATTACAAACATTGCATTTCTAAATTGAATAAACGTTTCTTTGTTCAATGGCTTCGTGAATATATCCGCAATTTGCATATTTGAAGGAACATAGATAAGATCAAACACTTTTTGTTCATATTTCTCTCGAATAAATTTAAATTTTACATCTATGTGCTTTGTGCGTTGGTGAAACTCAGGATTTTTCACTAGCCGTATGGCTCCTTGGTTGTCCATGTTCAAAGTAATCTTTAGCTTTCGATTAGGGAGTAAGTCAGTCAAGAGTTGTTGAATCCAAATAAGCTCTTTTCAGCATGACAGCCAGCTACAAATTCAGATTCAGTTGTAGACAACGAAACGCATTTTTGCATTTGCGACGACCAAGCGATGCACGATGAGCCCAATATAACAACAAAACCACTAGTTGATCGTCTCGTGTTTATGTCCCCAGCATAGTCAGCATCACTAAAACAATTTAGAAGAGAAATGTTTTCATTTGAGAAGTAAATACCATACCCTTTTGTGCCCCGAAGATATTTTAGTATCCGTTTTACCATATTTATATGAGCAGACAATGGTTTATCCAGATAACGACTTACATAGCTGACTGCGAATGCGATGTCTGGCCGCGTAGCTAACATGAGATAAATCAGGCTACCAACTGCTTGCCGAATTTCCAACCCCAGGAAGTGTCTTGCCTCGAAAACCTTGATATCGAAATTCTGCTTCAAAAACAGCAACAGCTTGTCAATATCTTTGTGATCACTTGCGGCTACTAACCCATCATCGATATATATGGCCAAAAGCAACCTCTTTCCAGCTCTTTTATTAACAAAAACGCAATGATCTGCTCCACTTGCTTGCTGATCAAACTCGGTTAATAGTTTAGAAAAGGTGTGATTCCAGCAACGGGATGCTTGCTTTAAGCCGTATAGACTCTTTAATAACTTGCAAACCTTGGACGAGTTGTCAGAGTATCCCTCAGGCTGCTTGACGTATATGCTCTCTTTGATCGTTCCATTCAAAAAAGCTGTTTTAACGTCAAATTGCTTAATTTCCAGATTCTCTGATGCCGCAATGCTCAAAATAGCTCTTATGGATGTAAACTTTGCAGTTGGACTAAAGGTCTCAACATAATCAATGCCATATTGTTGACTAAAACCGCGAGCAACTAATCTCGCTTTGTATCGTTTACCTTCGTTTTCAGTTGCTCCTTTAAGCTGATATACCCACTTCGTAGAAACTGCATTGCAACCCTTCGGAAGATCAACTAAACGCCAAGTGTTATTCTTCCTCAATGACTCCATCTCATCGTCCATAGCACTTCTCCACATTGCGGCTTGTTCACAGGTTGTTGCTTCTAAGTAGTTAAGAGGAACACCACACCTCATGACATACGCATGACTTTCAACCACTGCTACATTCAACGACGTTTGTTGCCTCTTACTTTCCTCAGCTTCGGCATTCACTGACGTAGATGACTGTGTGTTTTTGTTTCTACTACGAAGTCTGCTGCTAATAAAACTTCCATTTGCTGTCTGTGCATCTTGATTCGCAGGCTCCGCGTCACATACTTCCACTTGAAGATGTTCTGCCTCTTCCAGTAAAACCTCGTCATCAGTGATATCAGTAGAAATATCTGCTATCACTTCCTCGGTCGTTTGCGTTGACACGTCACCACTAGCATTTGGACTAGCTGGTACCACTTGCGTTGATGAGTCTGCGGGAATCATGGCATATGAGTCATCTGATGTTTTAGCGATATCATCATCTTTCTCACTGAAAACTACATCAATTTCTACTTTCCTTTTTTCGTTTATATAAACCCGCCACCCCTTAACTCCCTCAACGTAGCCGACGAATATTCCCTTTTGGGGTTTACTATCCCATTTAAGCCTCTTTTGCTTTGGAATATAAACGTAAGCGGTGGAACCAAAAATTTGCAACATGTCAATATTAGCCTTTTTTCCAAACCACAATCGAAATGGCGTTTCTCCTTTTTGCGGACTAAAGCTTGTCCTGTTGAGAACATAAACAACTGTGTTCACTGCTTCTGCCCAATATTTCACATCTAGGTTTTTGGCGTGCAACATAGTCCTAGCTAATTCGACTATAGTTCTCATATCCCTCTCAGCGGAACCGTTTTGCTCTGGATTATAGGGCACGGTTTTCTGATGAGCAATGCCATTTTTCTGGAGCAGCTCTTCAACTTGTTTATTCACAAATTCCAGACCATTATCTGAGCGAATAGTATTAACCTTTCGGTATGTTGCAATTTGAACACTTTGAATATACTTAGTCAACAAGCCACATACTTCACTCTTTTCTTTCATGAAAAACACGGTTCTGTAATGTAAGAGAAAATATTTTGCTCCGCCGATTGATGCTTTTTGCATGGGACCACACACATCTGTGTGAACAAGATCTGCTACATCTGATGTATAACTCTGACTAGTTTGAAAGGATGATCGATGATGCTTCCCGAATATGCAGGCTTCACAAAAAAAATTCTCGCTATCAATAAACGGAATGTCATTTTGTCGTAAAAACTGTTTGCAGTGCGCTATATTTTGATGAGCCATTCCACAATGCCATTCGCTAATCGGCAATACTTTTGTTGTTGCAGAGTAGGCAAAATTTCTCGGCGATATGGGTAAAATTACTTTTATTAGAAGCTTGAAAAGTTTCTCTTGGCGAACTCCCACTAACACAGTACTGTCATTCTTTAAAAATTCACATCGTCTAAAATCAGATTTCATTTGCAAACCTTTATCAAGAGCACTGCTTGCCGAGAACAAATTCAACTTCAGTTTCGGTACAAAGAGTCTGATGGCAAATGATTTTCCTCCCAATTATCGTTGTTGTACGTAGAAATGTTAATAGCACCACGGCCGTACGCGCATATCGTGTCTCCATTTCCCAGTCGTATCGTCATAGGAACTGTAAATTTTTCATACGTGGTGAACCACTCTTGCTTGTTCGTCATGTGGTCACTTGCGCCCGAGTCGACGAACCATTCCTGCTCCTTACCAATATTACTAGCCACCTCTGCCTCACATAAAAAAGCATTACCTCTCTTCTCATTTCTTTTCTTTTCATTCGTTGAGTCTCGACCTTTATTTAACTTTGAAGGGCAATCGCGTTTCCAGTGGCCAGATTTTTTGCATGCGAAACATTTTCCTGGCTTTAGATTTTTCTTGTACCGCATGTTGGATGAAATATTCTGTTTAGCAACAAATGCATCTCCAGTGGCTGCACGCTGGTCAGAAATCGTAATTCTTGCTTCTTCCATGACAAGTCTGCTAGTTAAATTCTCCAACGTTTGTTGTCTTGCATCAGTTGACTCCCAAGCACTGTAGAAGTGTGCAAAACTGGGGGGTAGAGTCATAAGAATTTTCGTTATTACCATTGACGTCGAATCCTTTTCACCAGCATCACTCAATTGAGTAACCAATGACTCCAGCTTAGAAATGTGCATTGCAATATCATCTTTGGGATCCTTTTGAAAACTATAAAACTTTTGTTGCAACATATGAATATTGGCGCTTGATTTGAACTCGTACACGCTTTCCAATTTCTTCCACATATCACGTGCAGTTTACAGTTCAAAATATGCATCATTGGTTGCTGGCCAAGAGTCATTACAATTATCTTCTGAGCTTTACTATCACCTCGACTAAATTCTTCCCTCTGCATTCTCTGTGTCAGCAAATTAACACCAACAGGGCCGTTAGCATCACTTCCCGCTGCACCTGCAGCAGCTCCTCCCGCAACATCGGCCTTCGATTCCTGTGAAGTGCCAGCAGCAACCGATGCACCAGAAGTGTCAGCAGCATCTTCTTGAATATACTTTAGCAGTTCTCCAGCATTTAAGAGCACCTTAATTTGAAACCGCCACATATTCCACTGATCGGCATTCTGCAGTTTTTCTACTTTAGTATATTCTGCGTCCATATTGCGCCCGAAAAATTAATTGCCAAAAATTTCGATTAAAATAAATTATTACCGATTACGCCAGGCTTGCTTTTTTTGTTTGAGACTGTACTTATAGCGAGTCTGGGCCCATAACCTATTGCACTCATTAAAAGAAAAACCAGACCGCTCGAATGTTCAAGTACAACTAACTTTATTTAAGAAGAATAAAACTATGATACCTACATACATATGTACATACATATTCTTATGGAAAGAGAGAAAACTTGTGCATAACTGTTGCTGGTACAATACAGTGGGATAGGTAACGCAATGTGTAGATAAAAATATTCAACAATTTGCACTTTGAATTGAATGGTTTACAAAACTGCATACTCAGAATATTTTCATAAAATTTTGTCGAATTTTTTTACTTTTTGTGCTAAGTTTGAAGCTTGGACGTGCATGGTCTTTATTAGATAACGAGCTAGACTTTTATAAAAAAATAATAAACATTAAATAACCGCCAAAGAACAGTAAAATGTCTTCCCAATTTATATTTTCGCCACTGAATCTACAAATTCTATTTTTCATATCTATGATTTTTTTGAAGGTATTAATTTTTTTAATACCTTCACTAAATTCAAGTTAGAATCGTTTCATTAAAAGACAAAAACAAAAAAACAGAACAAATAATTGTAAAAGTGATTTTTAAGCAAAAAAAAACCTTATTCAATTATAATATAAAAATTTAAGTTATTTTTTTGGGCCAGAGTACAGGGAGATTCTTATTAAATAAATAGAGAAAACACTGAAAATCGGGACTTACCAGCCTGATTCCCTATCTCGAACGAACAGATCTGTCAAAATTGTTTTGTTTACTTTGTGTGTATAAAAGTTCAAAAATACAATATTTTAATAGAATATTTAAATGCCAGACGCCGAGTAAGTAGACTTGCATTTCTAGCATTCCAGACAGTTGTAGTGGTATGTGGGGACGAAATGGGACCCAAGTAAAGTGGTCGGCTCTGGCTTGCACCCAAATATCGCACATTTGTATGTGTATATTAACCACTAACATACATATTTTATTTTAGGTTTGTTAAAAACTTTCGAGTCAGCAAAGAAAATTTTCAGTGAAGTGAGCATCCATATGAAAGACCGCAATACTCATTTGCCACCACAACTTAAACTGTCCACTTTTCTACGCTTTCTTGCAACTCGAAGCTATCAAAAGTCGGTGGGTAACGAAAGTGTCTCAGTAATGGGTCAGCCGACAGTTGCAAAAGTAAAACGGAATGCTTGAACATTTTTGAGGAGCATTTTTGCCACAAATGGGTAAGCATGTCAGGAACGAGGAAAAAGAAAACGACGTGAAAGAGCAATTCTTCAACAAATGTGGAATACCTGGCATAGTTGGCTGTGTGGACGGGACTCTTGTGCGTATAAAAGCACCCAATGCAAATTGCAGATNACTGTCCACATTTCTACGCTTTCTTGCAACTGGAAGCTATCAAAAGTCGGTGGGTAACGAAAGTGTCTCAGTAATGGGTCAGCCGACAGTTGCAAAAGTAAAACGGAATGCTTGAACATTTTTGAGGAGCATTTTTGCCACAAATGGGTAAGCATGTCAGGAACGAGGAAAAAGAAAACGACGTGAAAGAGCAATTCTTCAACAAATGTGGAATACCTGGCATAGTTGGCTGTGTGGACGGGACTCTTGTGCGTATAAAAGCACCCAATGCAAATTGCAGATATCTTTACTACAATAGAAAGGGGTTTTATAGCATCAATGTAATGGCAGTAAGTACAAAACCCTTATAGCCTTTTTAATGCCACTATTTCAATACAATTCTGATTTCAGATATGAGACGGCGATATGGTAATTACATTTGTTGACGCAGCACATCCTGGTGCTAACCATGATTCCTTCATTTGGAAAATTGAATTATCTATTTTAGCGGCTCACACGATAGCAAAAACTCTTTCGTTTGAATTTGACAATTTTTTTTCTTTATTTGAAGTCGTATTCGTGTTAGAGAATTANGAGACGGCGATATGGTAATTACATTTGTTGACGCAGCACATCCTGGTGCTAACCATGATTCCTTCATTTGGAAAATTGAATTATCTATTTTAGCGGCTCACACGATAGCAAAAACTCTTTCGTTTGAATTTGACAATTTTTTTTCTTTATTTGAAGTCGTATTCGTGTTAGAGAATTAACATTTGTTACGTTTTCGTCACATAACAATCAGCTGTTATCGACTAGTTATCGCCAGGGTAGCGAATTCGTGCTATGCAGCGTTTTTGCTGCATTTAAAATGCAACATTTAGCACTTTCGAACATGTGTTTTCGAAGAGCGGTCATGCTATCGCATTTAGCAAATGTACATTTACGCGAGTTCGAAATCGTATGCTTTTGACAAACAGCCGTGTTCCAGTCACTTATTCAGATCCGTATCTATTACGATCAATTCTCATGCAGGAGATAAAGTGCAAAAACCCTACTGAAAAGGAAAAAACTAATTTTAAACCCAAAATTCNCAAACAGCCGTGTTCCAGTCGCTTATTCAGATCCGTATCTATTACGATAAATTCTCACGGAAAAGATAATGTGCAAAAACCCCTACTGAAAAAGAAAAAAAATAAATTCTAAACCGAAAATTCAATACAAAAACTTGAATTGTTTTAACCATAACCGAACTTTTGTTTGTGTATATATTCATTTGTCGTGCTGTANCGTTGAATTTGCTTAACTTTTCTTTATCCAAATAATGTAAAATAATAAATTTGTTTTGTTATTTTTTTTACAAGGCGTACTTAGCACGGTGTATAGGCAACTGGCAGAGTCAGTGGGATCGTCGGTTCGAATCCTACTGAAAGAAGTCTGATGAGGAAATG
>NW_016160878.1:0-1171 GCF_001687245.7 Rhagoletis zephyria | reverse complement strand
AGGGTTGCTTTTAGCATTTAGATTCTTAATGCAAAAATGGAGTTGCGTTTAGTTGCATTTAGGTGACGAATTTTTTAAGGATAAATGTACATTTGGAGTACCATTTAGAGCTAAATGCGCTAAATGTGCTTTTACGCGTAAGCAAAAACAGCCCATAAGCAACAACAGCCCATTAGGTAATACAAATACACGAACAAACGGCTGTTTGTACGAGATGAACGGTCGCTTCGAGATAGAGAATCAGGCAGTTAATCGGTACAAATATGAAAAATCTGGACACTTAAATGTCTAGAATTTTAAAAAATATTCAGCGGAACAATTTTCGTAAAATCGGGACGAATGGTCACCGTACCTATAGTCCACACTTCCAATATACAGTCTTCTTCTTGTTTAGCGCTGCAACCGCCTAAGCGATTTTGGCCGTGTTCAACAAAGCACGCCAGTCGTTTATCTTCTGGGCCCACTGACGCCAACTGGAAATGCCAAGCAGGGGCGGTGGGGTAGTACTACCCACCTGAAAATTTCTTAGAAGAAAAATAAGTCTAATTTATTTTATTGTGCAACAAGCAAGAGAAAAAAGAAAACGTGAACATGGTGCACCCCTTTCTGCTGAGTTTAATGGTGCTGGTTTTTTTTTGGTGAAAATTGACAGGGGCGGCGCTAGGGGAGGCTAAACGTGGAATTTCCAACATTTTCAAAAGCTTATATTTTAAAATCTATTGAACCGATTTTCAAAATATGGACACAGTTGGAAAGGCAATTGAAGGACCTTCCATTCAATATATATCTATTTATATAAAGCAAACATATTTTGAGAAAAATTAAAAAAACGAAATTATGGCAATTTTTTATAAAAATTTATGTTTTTCGTAAAAAAATACGTAATTAACTATATTATCGGAAAGACCATAAAAATACCTTTAATTTGGCGTATAATCTTATAAAGTTAGGCTTAAGTACAACTGCCAGCAGTTCAATAAAACAACTGTATTAATGTTATATGTTCTCTGCAAAAAGTGTTCAGCCCCTTTTATTTGGATGTGTATAAAGTTAGCGAAACAACATCAAGCAAAAAATGGCGCATATACCCATGAATTTGCCGTTAATTAGTTGTGGAAAAAATAATTTTGTCGCTCTGGTATTTTTTAGATATAAGGTGCTTTGCTAACTT
>NW_016160877.1:43258-58199 GCF_001687245.7 Rhagoletis zephyria | reverse complement strand
CACATTCATAAACATTTGCGTTGCTGCAATCGGTTTTCTTGGGAACTGTTAATAAGAGACATCTACTACATCTAATTCAATCATCGCTTCCCGTGTTCGTTGGCAACAAAAAGTAGCACACATAATATANGCCTTGTACTGGCATTGCGTTCTCGACTGAAAGTGTTGACTGACTCATTCTCGTCACTTTCAGCGTGTGCGGCATGTATTTTCTGTGGCACACTTTCTGGCGTTGCATCAACACCGTTGCACCACATTCATAAACATTTGCGTTGCTGCAATCGGTTTTCTTGGGAACTGTTAATAAGAGACATCTACTACATCTAATTCAATCATCGCTTCCCGTGTTCGTTGGCAACAAAAAGTAGCACACATAATATAAATTAATTGCAGCAAAATCGGCAAACAAGGTGAAGTTGCAATTTTAGTTAAAAAGGTGTACTGAAATTGTCACATCGTGCGTAGAATAAGTGCTTATCGCTATGTCAACAGGGCTAAATGCACATTTCCATTTTTAAAGGATATTGAAAGATGAAAATTTGATGAAAAATTCTTCCTTTTTTAAGCACGTATTCTTAATAATTTAAAGTGAATAATTAAAAAAAAAAAAAAAACAGTTCAGTTCCAACCTTAACGGCAGGTGACTAGAGTTTCATTATCGGTTTTGTAGACCATGGTGAACTTTGGTGGCGCTCCTCGCTTTACTTGTAATAAATGCCCATCCTTAGTTGTTAGGATTACTCGCCAATCCTCTTTGGGTATGAATGACGCTTATCCGAGGTAATTTGTTATTGAAAATGGGCGAAATCGGATGGTAGCCACGTCCACTACCATATACCGGTATTTTAGTAAAATGAAAAAACTACGATATTTCCGTAATTAATGGATTCAAAATGATTGAAGCTGGGAAAAGTCCTTCGCAAGAGAATTGTCAATTTTGGCAGCTATCTTGAAATCTCTTTAATGTCTTTCGAAAGGCTATTTGAAAGATTTGCTTAGGAGGAGGTCTTAGCGTTGTGCTGTTCGCCTTTTAGCAATAAGTTTATTACATATTAAATTAATTTAAAAATATACATATACATTTGTTTCTTTTGAAATCTATCCAAACTAATAAATAAAAGAGCATTAAATTAAAAAAAGAAAAATAATTAAATGAAGAGAAAGAAATATTCATAAAAAATATTTATAAAACTTGAATGAAATTAAAAAAAAAAAAATCATATATATATATTTCTCTTTTACAGAATATCTATAAATTCTAATAAATGTAAAGTAAGGCATAGAAAACGTAAGCTAAAAAAATACATAAAATTATTTTCTAAAAATTAAAACAAATAAAAATTTTAAAATATATATTTTTCTTATAAAAACAAAAAATCTGAGAATTAAGAAAAAACAGTAACTTAAAAAGGACAAGAAAAAAATAAACAAAAAAAACTCCGCTGCCCGAGGACCCGAACTAGCATCTCTCGAATGGCACGCCTTTGCTTTGTTCACTCGGCCATTGTGACTTTTGGAGCGACAAAAGCTAAATGATATACAAGTGATTTCACTCAAAGTCGATATTCACCACGAGTGGTGAAGGAAAGACATTTTTTTAAAAGCCTAGTTCCACTATGTCATAATTTGACGCCCAAAATTGTCGAAACATTTTGACACAACTTTATCTTTTTCATCCGTACCTTCACCGACAATATTATGGGCCAAGGAAATGGACCTACATATAGCCGATTTAGCACCGCATGTACACGACTGAATACCTGTTCTAATCTACATAAATTAATTGATTTTTTAATCCCATTTGACAATGTGTTTTGACTTATTTCACGGTAAATGTCATTGAATCTGACAAAGTGAAAACAAGCCTTAAGACTTATGTGTTAGAGTAAAATAAGTCCTTGAAACTATTTTGCCGTCTTTTTTTTTACTATCTTAGCTAGAATAACCCTGTAAGAAACCTGTTGGTTATTTTGAAATTGGAAAATCTCCGATATAACGGTAATTTACAGGAATACGAAAACTGCGATAAATTAGTAACTAAAAATCGACTTCACTCAAAATCGATGTTTAGGATAATCTCTTAGCAGTAAATGAAATTATTAACAATGTTTGGAAAACGAAAAACTACCGATACTTATAACGGTAAGTTTCAACAATATCAAAACTCCGATATTTCAATATGTAAGATCGCAACCTAAGACATCTTTTAAAATAGTTTTCGACTCGAAACGGATTAGGAAAAATATTTCTCGGATATCTAAGCACTTATAAGGGCTCCAGACTTTTTGCTTAAAATGATTGCGATGAAACTTAGCTCACAGGCGCAAAGTTATACTGAGTGTAGCTTTGAAGAGCTCGCGCGAAACCTTTCGAGTTTGGATTTTTTTCTTACAAAAAAAGTTAAAATATTTTATTTGGGTTGAAAAGCAGAAACACCTAACACTAACAAAAATTATTCATTTGCAAGTGAGAGGCCACGCAATACTGAAAGTTTGCCGAAGATTTTTTCCTTGTACTGGGTATGGAATTTCAATGGAAAATATCTGTTTAGAGTATCTGCTGTTTCGGTAGGACGATAGACTCTGATTACATATACCAGAATATGAGAAATGGACCACAAAGCTTTCTACTGTAATTCACCAAAAATTAAGGAACAAGCGCCATAATGAGTTTCCTTGGCAAAACAGAGAGCTTTCCAAACTCTTCCCCTATGTCTATTATTTTGTGTCTAGCTTATATTTTTCCTAATTTTTTGTATTTAGTTACAAACAAAAAGATCACAAGTTCGAATTACTCATCTCCCACTAGATTGCCAGATAGTCTTTGGGGCTGGTTCTCAAAAGGCTTGTCAATGCCCACTACTATAAGCCCGTTCGAAACAACAATTTGTCTAGAAGCCAAAAAGTTTAAAAATTCAAATTGAGCATCAACTCAGCAACATCGAGATAGTTGATAAATGCCCTTAAACGGTGATAACTGTATGTAAATAAATTGCTTGTGTAAAAGCATACTATATTTTACAGAATTTCAAAGGAGCGACATTTTATTACATAATTAATCAAATGTAAATTACAACAGTGGGAGCCAAATGTATAAGCCCACAAGCTCCGAACATACAACTAAACGTAAATATTTTAATATACAACAAAAATAACTTAGCTTCCACAAACATTTAGCTGTTCTAATTTTTTACTCATAAAAATAGCTTGCAGCCACACAAATACAGCCTACTACTATGAATTCATATCAATGTTTCGAACATTCCACCTTAACCAAAACAAAAATTACAGTCTAACATTGAACTTTACTGTTTCTAAGGTCAAAGCTCTAGCGTTCAAGCAATTAATCTCTACAACGCGGGCAACAAAAGACTTAAGCAACAAACTTAATTGGTTAATGTAAAACAAAACACCTACACACATAAAATCAGTGAACACATACGTACAAACCACGGCGCGTCATAGATATTTATGATAAACAAAGTACAAAAATACAACAACAAACATTTTCAAAATCTGTATAATTTACATTGATGAGGCGGGTAAGGTAAGAGTGGCAGTGGTGGTAGAACAAAAACGGCGCTTGTTCTATGCAGATAGGCGGCCAGTGTAGATCATTCATCAGCGGGCAGTGACGGTGGCAATGGCACTTAATTCAATCCATCCAATCGAAATGTTTAATTTATTTATTTCTATTAATGATGTTGCTGTCGTTGTTTTTGCTGCAGCAATAAAGTGCCCTGAACGGTTAAAATTTTTAACTTCCAATTAATTGAGAGAAAGTTGGTAAGGTGGGAAGAAAACATAAATAAATACTCGAATGTTTTATTAATATTTATTAATATATGTATTTGCTTTTAAGCTTTTATCGACACATTTAAGTATTTAGTTTTACTGTATGCAATTAAAATTTTGTATCACTACCATCATAAAGGTGTGTACATATGTCAAAAAGTAAGCGTTTACAACTATTTTCACATTTCTAGTGGCAGAAAATTTCGAGCTTTTGAAACGTTTAGTAACTTTTCTGTTGGAAAAATGCCTGCAATGAGAAAATATGCTGCCCATGATAAGCATTTTCACCTTAATTTATGAATAGCTACAGCAACTTTTCTAATGTCAATGCAAATATTACGCTGAGAAAGCATTCATAATTTTTAAATTGAATACTTTAGAGATGTGGCAATTTAAATAAACAGTTGTGGCATGTAAACATACATAAGTATTTATGTAAACAACTGGCCATGAATCCAAGTAATTTGTTTGAAATATTATGACCAATGGGTTATAAGAATTACAACTGCGAAAGTTATTGAACTCATGCTTATGCTTTTGGCCGCGTTTTGTTTTAAATTACTTATACTTAACTAGTGTGTATTGCTTTTGTTCGCAACTATCGTTGACTGGCTGTTTTCACCCTTTAATTTGTAGTTTAACGTTTGATAAAGCTATTCAAATCTGCATCCCTGCTCAGTTCTTTCAAAGCTTCATGCGGTCCTAATCTAGTGGGCTAATACTTATTTTATTTCCAATTTTACAGTTTTAAAGTTAAGCGTACACGAGATAACAAAGGCGAGACTTACACAAAAATCTCGATAGAGATGTGTAAAAATTTAATAGTGTTCTACGAACAGTCTGCGTGAGAATTATTTAGCGAGACTTTTTCCCGCCTACACAGTCCATCGAAAACTCTACGACAACTTTACGCTCTATTTGGTACCTAAATAGAGTTTGTTTCTCTACGGATGCGTATGGTAAAGTGTTGAATTTCATCACAGTTTGTTAAATTTTGAAATGGATATGACATTAAATCATATACAGGGTACAAGCACACCATTTTAGTTACATGTAGAACGTAGCCAAATAACTTATCGGGAGATTTTCTCTTATTTTCATGGACATTTCTACGGCGTTTCCTATAGCCTTCATGCATTTCAAAGGGACATAAACATTGGTTAAAACATCAGGAGAGTTCACCAAGTTGAGCAAGTGGCCTGGAGTGTTTTTTGCCAGAGTGCCAGGCCACTTGCTCAACTTAGTGAATGCCTACATATGTATTTATGTATATAGTCTTAGCTGGAACTCCTCGGAGGAATGCCTTTCAAGAAAATTTTTAACAAGCAAAGATTGTTTGTTGTTAGTCCAAAAGTAGACACGGTACCCAAGAGAGAGGTTACCACCCGCTATCAAAAATTTATACACATGAAAATATATATTTAATTTTTAGGTACATTTATATTATTTTATTAAAAATTTTTTCGGCAAATAGGTACAATATGAAAATTTAATTTTCAATCCTAGTGGAAAAAGTATTTTATAACGTGAATACCGTCAAATCAGCGAAGGCTTAGCAGTCCACGGATGACGCTACCTTTATTTTCTACATCGTCGCCTTGCCCACCACTTGTACTGCCACCTTTATCATTAAGACGCGCTAACATATTGTGCAAGAGCCAATCTATTATTATTATTATGATTTTATTGCAACAAAATTTTGTCGACGGGGTCTTAATCATCAAATTCAATGAATTTGAATCCACTTTTATTACCAGATTCTTTTCAACTAGACTTATTTCAAATATTCGCGCAAAAACTCCTCGTAACAGTTATTGTGAAGACCGGCAACAAATAATTTCTTAACAGTAGCGGCTACATTTGGGCTGTTATTGTTTTTTTTGGCGTGGTACGGCCTGCTTGGACTCCACTGTACGTTCGTCCATTTTATTAGGGTGTGCGTTTTGGGCATTGTCTATAATAAGTGTAAGAGTGAGAGTAAGTAATAAAGCAGAACGTTTTGTCCTGGGATCCTCCATTACAACCACGTTGAAGATATTTCCCCAATTTTCAAAATGAGCTTTCAAGCCATCGTCAGTACTAATAAAAAGCTTCTTTAATTAATCCGACTCAGTGGTAGGCTCATTATTACAATTGCCGTGGAAATTTCCATTCTCTACATCAGCCATTTCTCAGACCAGATTGGAATCGCTTGCAAGTTTTTAAGCAGAACTTAGAAATTACTTGGCTGTGATACCAAGACGGGTTAGGGTCGGTCGTTTTTTAATGTTTTTGATAGTGTTTTTACGATAATAATTTTTTTTACATTTAACAATCCGACAAGGATAAAATCACACTATAATTCAAGTTTCCGACTTACTTACCTCAATAATATTTGATTACGATTAGATAGCAACGGGTATATTTTATTTAAAATTAAAAAGTACATCTCAAATTGAAATAATGCATTTCAATCAAAAGCGAAGATGCTATGAAGAAACCTTTCAAAAGACTGCCTCAGATGGAATGAAATATTGTGCAAAAGGCGTACATGATGCTATCTACTATCGTTGCGAAATCAGTTGGTGACAGCAGAAATTGGCATCTACAAGCAAATCAAATACGAGCTTGCGGCTGTTGCAGCTACTCCGTTCGTAGCTAGGCGTGCTTTTCACTAGAGAGCGTTTACCTAAAACTGGGCACTTGAACAACACGCCCGCCGCAGACACCAAAACTGACAGTTGTAAGTCAGTCACAGTTGATTTAGGTTTCGCAAGAGGCGACTAGTCTCCGCAGCTCACTTGATTGCATTTGATGCATCGTAACGACATTCGAATACCAGGCATTTGAAATACAACAGCAACTACGGTAGCAGCAACAACGGTAGCAACGACAACAGTGTCACTTGCATTTCACTTTCATTTGTCGCATATTTTGCCACTTTAAGGAGGTAGTATTTTGCTTGTCTTTTTTTTAGCTACTTCTTGCATTGCCTTTGTATAATTTCTTCTTTAGCATTCAATTTGTTGCTTATTTTTGCAATTTAACACGCAGCTAAATATTTCTTATGTACATGTATATGCACATAATTAACAGCAAAAATAGTTTTGCACTTGCAAGTCGGCGCAGCAGCGTTGCAACTGCGCCGCCACCAGCTAAGAGCACAGTGCGTCTAACGCATTTAACTGTTGTTTAGGGAAAATATGCCAAACAACTTTCTTTTCGAAGAACACAAGGAAGGCTAGAAACTCATTGGTAAAATTAGCTGGTCGTTGCGAGAAATTCATTTTAGATTTCAGCAAGAAATTGCACTTTCTTAATTACAAAGGAAATAGTAGAAGCTATAAAAATTGATGGGGCAAGAGCAGCAGTGGATGACAGCATAATGCATATTGAGAGATAATAGCATAAAGTTCTTTACCGCTAAATGCAATGAACTTAATTGAAAATGGTTGTTCCAGACGAAAGTAGGTCATAAACAGAAGACTTAAGTAACGAACTTGTGTGCTAAATAAATTTTGTGCTCAATTGCGAAAGAAGGAAACCTGGTAACACAAAAAAATTTCCATACAAGTTGTTGCTGGTGTGCTCAAAAAAATAATGTTATTTTGGTGTATAGAGTTGCAAATTTGTGAAGAGCTAAGCACAAAGTACATCTTCGCATCCTCCTCCTCCTTATTTCATATTAGCAGTGCTGGTTTCTAGGTTCGTTGGTTTACGATTGTTTTCTATCATTAATGCAGCTAAAATAATTAGAAATCATATGTATGCGTTTTTAAATGTTAATAAATGTCTATATGTAAGTGAAACGAGAATACTGCAGGAGAAAATTCTATTCGTCTCAAAAAGTAGAATAAAAAATCGATGTCATTATTTTATTAAGCAGAAACAAATTGGGCATACGATTAGAGGTAGCAGCAACAGGGCTGCAATTTTGATTTTAAAGTGTTCAATGAAATGCCATTTTATTTTTACGTTTTACTCTGCAAAGTCAAAGTGTGTTTACCTTTATTGACATTTTAGGATAAAAAATCAACAACAAAATACACAATACACAAAATAAGCACATTTGACGCAATACATTGATTTTGTTTACTGCGCTTTGCAGCGGCGAGGCGTCGAGGAAGCTAACTAATTGGTTGTCTTTGCGATTCCCGGAATATCAGCAACACTGTCTAGGACTAAATATCGACGAGCGATTGAGGAAGGCATCGGTTGCGCTTTACTGCTATAAAAGCGCAATGGGGTTTCTCCCTCAAGGTTAGTTTCTGGTTGTATGAAACCATAATTAAAACTATTATACTCTATGGGGCCATTGTAATTATAATTAATATGACGAAGTATATGAAGATGAAAATGTGTGTGAGCATGGGCGTAGCCAGGTAGGGGCAGGGGGATGCTCGAGCCACCCCCCCCTTACTTTAAAATTTTCCTTATATATATATAAAATAGTACCCTGAAATGCCAGCTTAATAGGGTCGAGCCACTATTTTTGATTGTAAGCTCAACGAACTTTTACAGTATGGCTGCCAAACAAACGAGGATAAAAAGGTTTGAGTACGAAAATATTTTAAGAGGATTGCCACCCATTTAAAGATTGAAATTAAGTTTTGTTAATAATTAAAGAATACATTATAAAATAAATGAAGCATGACAATATAGATGGCAACTAAATGAAGCAAATAAAGCCTTATTTTGAAAACTATTTGAAAAGGGTTGCCAATACGTTAAATAAAGTAATACAACATGTATGTTAATTGAGCTGCCAATCGTTTTAAAGTAAATGGAATATATGTATGCAAATCAATAAGTTAAATTAACATAAAAAAATTGTCTCATTCAAACAAAAGATGTTTAAGACTGGTTAACTTCGAAAATAGTTTTAAAAGTCTAATCGCATTTAATAGATTACTTTACTAAAATATTACATATTGGATGTCAAACGAAATATCTATGTCGAAAAATTTATATTTTGAAAATATTTTGATATTGATATGAATTGATTATTGATTTTATTCGAAAATCTATTTAAAAGGATTGCCACCTGCACAAACAATTTAAAAAATGTACATAATATAAAAATGCACAAAATGTAAATTTTTTACACTGAAATTGTCAATTTACTTATGTGCATACATATGTACATATGTACGTCCTTCGATAGCATTTTGCATGAAAATAGTTGGCTTTTCAATTTCATTTTAGTGACGCTGTTCAGGTAGTGCCTACAGTACTTTTCCTTGTATGTAAGCATGTTTGACGAGAGTGCGGAAGGAGTAAGAATATCCGTAGATTGCGGCTATCCGCGTTTGTCTACTTAATAATTTTTAGTTGTATGACTTTCGTATCCTAAAACATCACTGCGCTATCAGTCGACAAGTGTAACCATTAAATTTAGCTTAATGATAATACATGTGCTTAGTGGGGAAAAGCGACACCAATGCAGCGATAAGCAATGCACGTATGTATGTATGTACTTATATATGCGAGTATATTGCTGCCGATGCCATTGCGGCAACATCAGTGGTGACACTAAAGGCAGCTGAACGCACAAGACTGTTTAATTGTTTGAAAATTATTGCATATGCATGGAGACTGTGCGTGCCTTACTACATACTTAATGGTTTATGGCCCACTACAACATGCGGCTGTTGTCTTCCAAGCATGCAAAAGGTGCGTTTTTATTGGCAATTTAAGTGTAATTGAGATTTACGACGAAAAAGGGGGAACAAATAATATAATAAATAAAAAGGCAGAAAAAGTATTAGTAAGGAAATGAATTGAAAGCTAAAATAAAGGAAAAACATGCATATTAGGGTGGTCCTTAAATGAAGGAAGCTAATTTTTACACCCGATTTCCTCAGAAGCCTCAACCTCTACGTCGATGCTGCTATAGTCGAAGATATAAGTATGGTAAAAATATAATTGAAGTTTATTTTAAAACACAGGCCAACTTTTTTTATTTATGCACAAAAAAAACGCCAAAAAATCCATAGTGCACTGTGCAATATGCCTTAGCCGACTTCAGTCGGGACCAAAATTTATGAGTGATATCCCCGACTTTAGTAAATAGTTTCGATTTTGGGTAGTAAATGAATTTTTATTTTTTTATTTTTTGGGTCCATAGAGGCATCTTCCATTTGACACCTTTGCGACACGCCTTAACCGTCTCCAATGTCTCCCAAGACTGTGGTATTACCGATTTAGTGATTGAGACGGGAAACAATCGTTCATTTGATTTTTAAGCACCACCCTAGTGCATATGTATGTACTGTAAAAATACACTCGTACGCAACTAGTCATTGCCAAATATTACTCAATAGCAAAATGTCGATAACCGAAGTCGTTGTATTTGTGAGTAATTGCTGATTTTCTAAAAAGTATTTAATTCTTTTTTTGGTTGTTTTAATTTTCTATTCAAACATTTAATTTACATTCGTACATNCGCTGCTTTTGGTTGTTTTAATTTTCTATTCAAACATTTAATTTACATTCGTACATATATTGCTGCCTTATTTCCTCATAAGTGTGCCATAAAAAAGCGCATAACATCCGCAAATAATTCCTTAATTTCCCCCGCCAAGAAATTGCCTTTCTTCGTAGGCTGGCTTATCTTTTAATTATTTCGTGTTGTTGCGGAAGACAATAAAAGTAAAAATAACAAAAACAATAGGCATAATAATCACTTTTATGATCAATTTGGTAGCCTTTATGGCATAGCGCATGTTTGGCTCAAAAATTGCGCAAGTCATAAATATTTTCCTTAAACGCCTCCTACTTCAAACAATTTCGCGTAATAAGCTGACGATATGATGAGGCTGGCTGGCATATACACAGAAGAAGCACAAACACACAGAAAATGAATTTATCCTACAAAACAAAAAAAAAGAAGCACAAACACACAGAAAATGAATTTATCCTACAAAACAAAAAAAAACAAGTATTTTTTCAACTAAGTAAGTATGTACATAAGTAAAAATTTCGCGTGCTGCTCTTATTTTTGTTGCTGTTACTGCGGCTGCGCTGGCGTGCAATAATGACAGCATGCGTCACACGCCAACCCACACGTTGCCAATTTGTAGCATTAACGACACGCGCCACAGTGCTTATCTTCCATATGAAATGTGGGCAAAACTAGAATTATGGACGGATTTACATGAAAATTCGTTTCTTCTTCGTAGGACACTAAATTCAAAAATGCAAGTTGTTTTTTGATAACTTTCACACTTTCACTATAAATGCAGTGTGAAGTTGAAAATTTGGGTTCTTTTTTTTAAAGGCGTTGCCGCCTGTTAAAAATTTTATAAAAATTATTTATTTAATTTCTATCTAATTGCAGAAAACGAATTTTTCGATTTTTGCCCACTTAGGCGACACTGTGCGCGTGCGCGAATGCAGTTGGACTTTCTGACTGCCTGGCTGCCTCTTAGCTGTAGCAGGCTGTAGTTAAGTGGAAAGCTAGCTGCCGGAGCTTTGTTTAAAAGCAATGTTATTATGAATGCATGTGTGCTACACTTACACAAACACACACACACACGCTTGTGGATGAGTTAAGCCTGGCTGTCGCGTTAAATGCAATTTTCGAGCGCAAATTTGATTCAATTGCGTACCCGTGTTGTTTATTAGAAGCGATAGATTACCATCTATATATGTATACTATGTAAAATATATGCTATGAGTGCATGTGCGGTTGCAGAGGATATATGGCTACGCCGCATTGGCTAATCACTGCGATCAATTTGCGCAAAGCAAGCATTGGATGGCCCCGATTGTGGCTGAATGATAGAGAAAAGGCGACATCGTTGCAAAATTCATACACTGTGCCCAAGCAAAAAAAAAACCTTCATATTCAACCATTCGTATTCAACCATAATTAACACTTGGTATTCATTTAGACAAATTCACTTTCCTCCATTTTAGTCAAACGTCTTAATGTCATCGCATAAAGTAAATATTTTTATGTCGGTGCCAAATGAGAGGAGTTTAACAAAGGCTTATTTTTAGAACATTTTTGAGAGGGTTACCACCTGGTTAGATAATCCAAAACCATTCAGTCAACAAGTTAAATCAAATGTTTTGTATATGGGTATGAAATGAGCGCTTTATTTTGAAAATAATGTTTACCAGGGTTGCCATCTTTCTAGAACTGAAAAATAGGTTAATAAAATATTTTACTATCAGTTGCAAGCGAGAGAGGTTCAAGAAGCTTTTATTTCGAAAATATGTTTGAAAAGGATTGCCACCAGTTTAGAAATATAAAATCGATTAAATTAATATATTGGGAAAAACGACGGCGCACAAGGGGAGTACAGCAAAAACGGATTAGCAAATTCTGAAAATCAATCACGCAGATTCATAGCAAAGTGTCCAACTATAAGCCAAACCAAAAACATTTTTTGATAAAACTGCATATTTGCAGTCATGGGACGAGCTTAAAGTATATACAAAGCAAAAAAATAAATTTTTGTAAGAACAAGTTTTGATGTTCGCGCAAGTAATTTTTATACTTATTTTTAAACATATCTGTGGTCAAGCGTTGCTAGATACATTTATATATCTAGTGAAATTTATAAGATAGTTTCATTTGAAATTCTACATAATTTTGTGAGTATAAAATTTTTATTGTGCTTAGGAAGCGAGCTAAGTTATTCTTACGACAAGTAAGTAGGACATAATACATATATGAAAGTATTTTTAAAGGCAGGAGATTTCTTCAAATTATAAACAAATTTGATTTTAGGTTTTTATGGAAGATAAATATACAGTATTAAAATTTTTTTTTCTCACACAGTATCAACAACAAGAAATATGGATTTATAGGCTCAGGCTCGAGTTACTAGATTGTAAACTCCAGGAGAAATAATATTAACTAAGAATTTCGGACATAAGGCGCAGAAAGGCACGCACTAAATTTTACTTGCAAAGTGCGTTTCTCTAATTATTTTAATCATAATAATATAAAATATATAGCTAGCTTGATGTCCTTCCGAAAAATAGTAGCTAGCTATTATCGAAAGACTTAAGCAACAAACTTGCAACCAAACATGCATCCATATTTAAAAAAAAAAGAAAAGATAAATAAAACTTTTACAGCGTCAATGAAAAGTTACTTCACAACAATTAAATACTTTTCCCGACCCTGACAGTGAATAACAGCGTCAATTAGAAATTTTAAAATTTCACTTTTCACCAATCAACGGCAGAAATAGCCAGCAATCAAGACAGTTGCGGGTGCTAAGAGAGAAAAAAAAACTACATTAAATTTGCCACAAAGTGCCGCTGACTAACTGAAAAATTTTGCGTGAGGATGAGGGCGACCCTGCAGACATTGAAATAACAAACACAACAACAGCAGTAAAATAAAAAAATAGCAAGCTTTGGCAATTAAAGTGGCAACAAAAGTTAAACAAAATACAAATAAAAAATGTTAGAAAAAAATATATTGCAAGCTGTATACATAAGTATGTATGCAAGTTTATAAAAATATATGTATTGTGCTGTTTTGGAACCGCAACAGACAAGACATTAAAAGTGACAGAGCAACAAACTTGCTAAACTCGCCAAAATACAGTTTTACCAAACACCTAACAGCATTCAGTAAAGGCCCGAAAGACGCACCAAATGAAACTCATCAGCAATCATTACGCCTTTTTAACTTCACCAACAGCAACAATTGCTGTACATACATACATACATACATACATACATACATTTGTGTTACTAACGCAGGCGTTCAACTTTTTGCTGGCAGCCTTTTGTTGCTACTTTTTGCGCCGGTCGCTTGTCTGCCACAATGCAACACTTTTACTAATTGAACATGGACAGCGTTTATCATTTGGCATCAGCAAAAGCTAAAGCAACAGCAATAGCAGAGGCCGGTGACAGCTGCAACAATAGCAACAATAGGTAACTGCAACGACGCGAAAGGCTAACAGCAGCAGCCTAACATAACACCCACTTCACCATGACACAAGCAACCAATCACCAACCAAAGTGTTTGGCAAAAAACCACAACAAAAAGCAAGAAGCAGAAAACAAGAACGCCTTGCAGCTAGCCGCTCGCGCACAACTCATAAGCATTATCATTAACAACATCATTGTTGTTATTGTTATCAACATCGCACAATCAGCAGCAACATTTTGTTTATATTTTTTGATGTTGCAAACTTTTGACTTTTGCTTGTCGCTTGTGTTGTTTGCTGCTACTATAGCTGTAACTGTTGCTGTGGCCGTTGTGGCTGTCGCTGCTGACACCTACGCATGCGGCACTAAATTGCTAACTATACATACATATATGAGTACTTTAACACACACACATATATACATATGTATTTGTGTACTATATGCATGCACCCAAACTTGTACTGTATGTGCACTTAATTGTTCACGGTTGAAATATTATGGTATCAAATTTACGAATATTTATATGGGAAGAGCATAAAGAACCTTTAAAGCTTTATTTATTTAAAAGAGCAACACATTGTACATTACATTTTTGAGAGTGAATTTGTGGAAAATTTTGGCTATTTTAAGTAGGTGACTTGCCGAGTCGATAGAATCCACGGTGCTGGATTCGATTGATGATTTTTCAAGTGTGCAGGCATAGTTGCATATACTAATTGAGACTAGAGGTCGGAAACCATGGAGACTGCTATCGACACTATTGATTGTTTTGGCTATCGTATTGACTGCCGATAGCATAAAACAAAGAACAAAAGTTTTGGAGCAAAACAAAGTGACCATTAATGGGGAAATAACATATATTAATGCCCTATAATAGGGTATTTTTTCCAGATGCAAATGTGGAAAATATGTACAGCAGTTGTTCTTATGATTTTGCAAGGAAAGACACAAAAAGCAGCAGTTTTCAACACAACAAAAAACGAAATTTTCCAAGGTATCTTATATTACATACGTACATCCTAGTCTTCCTCTTCTCTATACATATTTAAAACTGAGTTGCGTACGTATGACCGCCCATAATTCGAGAACGAATTGTCCGATTTAGTAGGCATTTTTATACCTTTCATGAGCATGAAATGGTATTATAACTTTGGTCCGATGTTTGTAAGTACCAGAACAAAAAGAGATAGACCCATTAAAATGTATACTTATATGATCAGAACGTCGAGCTGGGTTAATTTAGCCATGCCCGTCTGTCCGTCTGT
>NW_016160877.1:0-39153 GCF_001687245.7 Rhagoletis zephyria | reverse complement strand
GCAGCTTTCACCGATGTGTTTCTTGAGGTTAAACTTAATATATATGAAACACAAAATTAGATAGTTGCCACCTTTTTGAAAATACAGGTTAGGTAAATTTTTAAAGTAAACTAAGTATACTCATATGGCTGTTGAAGACCAGGGTTTAGTAAAACTTAAAGAAGAAACAAATTTTGTGGAAGTTTTCCACCTGTTTGAAAATTTCAATGCTTTGAGAAAAAAAATAGATAGTTACCACCTTTTTTAAAATGCAGTTTAAGTAAATTTATAAAGTAAACTAAATATTGCCATAGGGCTGTCGAAGAACGAGGTTTAAGAAGGCTTAGGTACAGCCGAAAAATTTTTGTGGAAGGTTGTCAGCTGTTTGAAAATTTAAGTTTAAATTAATTTGTCTTATTAGATAAATTATTTTTTAATATGAGGTTTAGAAAAGTTTACAACCGAAACTATATTTGAGGGGTTTGCCACCTGTTTGAAAAATTGCATGTATTTAAATTGATAAAATAAATGTAATATTACAATACTGTTGTTAAACTAAATAGATTTAAGAAAGTTTACTGTCGCATATATTTTTGAAGCGGTTGTAAATAAAGACAAATATTGGGATATCATTAATCTTCAAAAGTTGTTCGTAATATAAGACCAGCCTTAATTTTAAACACCCTGCTTGCGCTTACTAATGCGTATATTTCGAGCCCTAACCGCCAAAAAGACGTAAACGACTTTTATTTCAAAATTGTATCTTTAATGCAGAAATTCCTCTAGATGCTTTAGGAACATTACTGCATCAAAAAGAAAATTTTGAAAAAAATGTCGCTTACGTCTTTTTGGCGGTTAGGGCTCGATTTGTATACTTATTTTCCTTAGAATTTAAAAGTAATTTTTACCTGTTCTTTTAACATATCGCTAGTATCTGATGTTTGTCTTTTTTCCAGCTCGTCGGCTGCAGCATAGATATAAATACATACATACATATGCACGTTGTTATTTGCTTACCTTATAAAGGCAAGCATATATGTATATATGTATAAGAGATAGCCAAGTATGATTATGTACGAGTATATTATGTATTTACATATGTATTGTTTAAATATTTTTACAGCTGAACTGTTGTTAAAATAATGTTGTTGTTTGTAAATTAGAAAAAAAGAAAAATGCTTGTTAGCAAACATTTACACTGCAGCTAATGCAGCTCTAAATATTTGAGATCATGCTGCCAGCTAAATTAGTTTAGCATCTAGACGTTATTCAATGTTTGATTTACGAAATGTTATCAGTTTTAGACAACGAAAATGAAATTATGTACATATGTACGTATTCTATATGTATGTAGAGTTAAAAAAGAGATGAGTAAGAAGTGCTTCCCGTAACGGACATGCACTTTTTCTTCCACATAAAAAACAATTTCGATCATACCTTTGTTGTCCCTGCATCTTCAAAATTGCACTTCGCGGCACTAAAATTCAACGGGCTGCATAACTGCATACTGATTTTATTTTTTTTTTCAAAAAAGGATAATTGTGGAGGCAAAATTTGTATGAAACTTTGCAAAAAGTGTGGAATTCGAATTTTTGGAGCTTTTTAGTTTTATACAGACTTATTTTCAAGAGGCTTCCCTTTATAATTTTATTGATCATATCACGTATTTGATTCGGAAGTAGATATAGATTGCCGCACCTTTATGGCCAAAGATATGATGGAGCCCCAGCGATTAGAGAGGACTTCCACGGAGCCGAAGCTTACATACAGAAATTACAATTTTAGTGCGACTTAAATCAAATTTCTTACATAAGAAAAACCAACAAACCACCACTCATATTTACAGTAATATATGTGAGTCGTAATAAAACAAGAAAATTATCCTGAAAAGATGGGTACTGGGTACTTTTAACGTACGACGTTACCAAAGTAAGAAAATTATTATAAAAAAATTTTCGAAAAGAATTAAGTCCTTTGATCAAACGTAAATTTCTTGGTGTTTATAATCTCAATTACTTTCAGCTACCCTTATTTGCTTTTATTGTTTTTTCTATATTACGTTTACAAGGGAAATGGGGAATTAAAGATTATTTAATTTAAGTTATATCTCGTTTAAAAGGAAAGATTTTATTTATTAAAAAAAAAAACTTTTTCATTGAAGATGTAAAAAAAGTGCAAGCGATTGCAAGTTTTGAAAATATGACTAGTTTGTAGTTCCAATAGTATTGTAACGTGATAAAGAAAAGCAAGGCTTATCATAACTTAGTTGGCCAAATTTACATGCAAATGTACATACATACTACATACATATTTAATGAAATTAATAGGACAAACTAGTATCGCTACTGACTCCAGGTTTTTTCTTTAACCACAATTCTTTTATGAACCTAATTGATCAAAGTACTTCAGATTTCGTCTTATTATAAAATAGTATCCTGAACTGTTTTTACTACTATGTTCCCTTATTAATATAAAGATCTTTTATTTTTCTTCTTGCGCTACTCTCTTAATAGCCCAACAGAATCTAAGGTTTTTAAAGTCTTCGATCCATAGAAATATACTAAGTTGGTGACACTTATTTTCATTCTAAACTATAAACTTAAATGTAGAAAATAGGTTGCTATATTCTCATTTTCGTTGTTGGTGTTTCCGGCAGGGTAGGAGTGTGATGTACTGTGGAACGATTTTCCCTCAATCCCTTGTCAAATTTGGCTTGGAGACAAACCGGTTTCGGTGTTGTGCCATCTTCAGTGTCATTTTTCGTTCGTCAGTGTCAGGTTGCTATATGTTTAAAAATTGAAAATACTTTTTTTTTTTTTTGAAAAGCGAACAGTTTCAATGAAATAAAAACCATATTATGAAAAACAACATTTACTCTTTCTATGTGGGCGTTGGAATAAAGTAAAAATGTGCTTAATACTTGAAAGTTTAACAAAACATAAAAATATATTCATTCGGATATTGTAACATAACTTTAAAATGTTGACTAGCTGGCAACTCGAAAATATGTACGGATTAAAACACGTCAGATTACCTTTCATTTTTAGCTGTTATTGTCATATTTTTTATAATTTAACGGGAAGTGAACCTTATCCATTTCTTGTGACCATAGCTTAGGCTACAAAACCGGTAGCGGTAGAGGTATCGAAATTCAGTTTCAAATGTGTATTAAAATTTTAGAATAATCCACAATGGTTCGCTAGAGATTCGACTTTTTTCGTGCTAAATGTGAGCCCTGTTAGTCTTAAACCCGGCAGTTTCTCTGAAAAATAAAAAAAAAACACCTCTGATGAGACCTTTGACTATTATTTTGTCAGTACTTGGAGTATCAGGATCTTTATTAGGAAAGGTGTCTCTGCCCGTCTAGTTAATGTCATCAAAAATACTAAGACTGTCCACTGGCATTTGAGTATGCCCTGCCAATCCATACATATGAGATGCAAACATGTCTTTCCTGAGGTGAATGAGAACAAGACGAAATATTTCTTGCCATCCTTTCGGCACTCCCATCACTGTTGACGGTAATAATGTCGCAAAAGTAAAAGTTTTTTTTTATTTATTTAGGAATTAGTTCGTTGATTGCAAATGCACAGACCTCACTGGTTTGTTCTTGTCATACGAATTTCAACAAACGAATGACAAATGCCTTCTCTTCGATAGAAAGACCAGTTGAGGAAGAATTTGGCTTACCTGCAGTGTTGCCGCGAATCATTTTAAGCGGTAGCCAAATTCCGTTAAAAAAGGGCTAGAAAAGAGCTAAAAATGGTAGCTAAATTTTTTACTTACATATACATATATAAGTACACACGCAAACATTTTCAATAAGAAATGGTATAGAAAACAACGAGGTCTGGAAAAAAGCTAATATTTTATCCAACAAAAAACCTTTTTGTATAAAAGGGGAAATATACGATACCAGCTTGCTCGCTCCATCAAGTGATTGTACCATCAGGCTCAAAGCATATAACTTACCAGCATGCTGGTACAATATTTATTTCTTTACACATGAGGTCGACGAAAGATCAAATGATTAGAGCCGAAATTTCTAAATTTTTCTACCATTTTGTTAAACATTGTTTTTTTTTTTCATTTAATTCACAACTGTAATATCCTGAACTTAATCTTCCACAAACACGGCTTTGAGCTATATAGGGCAAGAAATTTCCGCCAAAATACTTTTTACTTAGAAAATTTAGCTAATTTCACCACTAACGACACCAGCATGCTGGTACAATCAATTTTGGGCGGGACAAAGTTCGCCGGGTCTACTAGTATATTATACGAAGCAAAAGGCCATGGCAAGAAAGCATATTTCTAATGTACATAATTGCACTAAGGCAGCAGGAACTAGGAGGCAGTAGGCAAGAGCCTTCTGGACTAAACTCATATATGAGCAGACTAGATGCAGACGTGCCAAATGAGTGTCCGGCATGCGGAAAGACACCCCATGACTCGAAACATCTCTTCGTATGCCCGGAAAACCCGTCTTGTCCCTGTAGACCGACCCTATTGAGGCTACACGCTTCTTAGGGCTTTTCCGTTAGTGAAGCTTGACGACAGCGACTGAGATATTGACCAATCAGGGGGGGTTATTGTAGCCGCTACAACAACAACAACAATAACAGCTCCTTGAAGGTTTAACTTTCTAAGCTTTTGGCTATGAGATACGCTTTTCATCTACGTGGTAACTGCAACATTACCTCTGGATTGCAAATGCGCTGAAACGTGTCTATCAATAATTACACTGAAATCCACCATCGCCAACTTTATCAACAGAAGGAAAATCAACGTCGACCGGACATTTCGAAGATTTAGTTATCGCAAGAGGGCGGATACCTAGAGTAAACCCTGAATAAAATGTTCAGCTAAAACAGTGAAACTGTTCGTAGAAAGAGGAATGGGGCCAGGATATACATATATCATGTTTGGCAGTCAGCCAGCATCAAGGCTAATGGACTATTGAAATATTCTATTGATTGTTTAATTAAGTACGCATATTAAATAGGGAGAGGGTAGCCCTTTGGTTGGTACCGGGACATGAGGGTTTTGATGGCTACGAATGAGTTGACGTTCACGCAAAACGTGGGATGCACTGGAGCCTACATAGCAGAGCTACTAGGCTAATGGGAGGATTCTCAAGCTGCCGGCGAATGGCGGAGGAGAAAGGGATATGGCAATCTAATCTATGGCTTACCCTAAATGAATCTCGGAAAGACTTCAGAATTTTAGTCCGAAATGCCTGTGGCTGGAGTATATTAGGCGATTTTCGTCTGCGCCCCAAATCTGAGACATGACACAGGAAATTTAAAACGTTTAAATTTTCAAGTGCTCTACACTTTTATAGAGCCAGCACAATAGATCTTTATACATAAATGGGTCGTATTTATTGGCTCAACTAAGTTTATAATAAAAAAACTATTTGTCTTTCTTACAGAGTTTGTCTTCTTAAGGAAGGTACGTTCCAGCATTTTACAATAATTCACAAAACGCGCGAAAAATGGGTTTTCTTAACTATGTCTCCAATGTGTATTGGTAAAATGTTTGATTTGAATAATTAAATCTAAAGCTGAAACATATTTTGGTACATTTCTTATATTCTGGTAGAGTTTTTGGTAGACAAAAAAAGAGGTAAGTGGCAACTGTGATACATATGTACAATATATGTATGCATGTACGTCCCAATGCAATTCCAAGTAGATATACTCTCTATTATTGTAGGTCAGACATCCATGATTTGTCCATAAAAGTTCATGACTTTGGCATTGATTGTTTGCTTCATAAAAAAAAAATATTAAAGAAATTGTTTGGTGAATTTGAGATACGATAGCACTACCTATCCTTTCCCCACACTTTCCCTGCTTTTGATTTCGGTAGCTCCATAAAATCGTGCCACAATAATCACGTTCGCCCCAACTAATTGAATGTAGCAACAACAAAGAACAGCTGCTGATTTTCGGTAGTCAAACAGCAGCTGCAACATAATATTTTGAACATTTTGTTTTGATTACAACATTCGCAATAGCATGCGAGAATGGAAGATAGGGCAAAAGTTGAAAAATTAACAACAGCAAAATATCATAACTGTATTTATGCAAAAAAATCATCACAAACGGGCGGATGAGTACACAAAGTTACCTGTAGAGCTATATACATATTTATATTTAAGATTTAGAGGTAGAATTTTAGAGAAAATCCTAAACGTAGCAATTTTATTGCAAACATTTTTTTGTTTTTAAATTTTATTTATGTATATACAGTTTACTCACCCTAATGACGCTTTTTGCTAACTAACTAAATATATAAATGGCTGTTTAGTTCATTTCGAAAACACACAAATGGAGAAATTTTGTTTGGTTTACCGGAAGCACCATAAAATCCCACAACAGCTCTAATCTGAGTGGCAACATCACGCAACCGCTTGCCTATCGAACTTGACGCGCTGCAACATGTTGTCGACGGCATCATGTGGTGCGCTGGTTCGATCGCAGTGCTGTCTATGGTTCGCATTGGGTGGCGCTGGTGCTGCCATGTTAGTCACTGGCGGCAATGTTGCCAACGAGCACCGTACATTTCGATCGGTCGGATAAGTGATGATCGCGCCGTATTGAGGAATTTCAACTTGACAATTCCGCTGTTAAAGTATCGAAAGTATAGCGCTGACAAACGCAGTCGTCAAATCGAGCGATAATAAGCATTATTATTTTTTTTTTGTGTTTAAGAGAGAAAATAATAATGTAACGACTGCTTTTTTTGTTTTCTTTGCAAAGTGCGACTAGTAAAATAAACATTTGTTGTCTACATATGTATGTATGTGTATTAAGCGGTAAACGCGAGCGGTTGATAATAAAAGATAGTGGAAACGAATGTGCTGTGGAAACAGATAATTTTATTGTTGTGAGACTAGAGATAGAAATATGTAGAAGCAGTGAAAGACTACTATTTTCACAACAGTTAAAAATGAGCATAGAAAACGTGAATATTTTTATAAAAACAAAATAAACTCAGTAAATAATTTAAAAAAAAAAACCGAGGACTGGAATGTGCGTTTGAACAGAAGAAAATACAAAAAAAAAAACAAAAAGTTGTTTCTATTTGCATTTGGTTTAAGAAAAAATACGATTAAAAACAAAAATAATAAAAAAAAACCACCCGTGCGCGATAAGACCAAAGCAAAAGCAAAAACGACAGTAAATAGCGGTGTGCAGTGTTCGTAGTGTACGAAAATATTTTATTTCTCACTTGTCCCCACACACATATGTATGTACATACTACCCCGTTTATGATTTTCCAACTAAATTTTTTGTTTGTGTAAATACAAAAAAAAAACAAAAAAAAAACTTATAAAAAACAAAGAAGTTGTTTGTTGTTGTTATATACCAAACAAGTAGAAAGAAAAACGAACGTAATTCATCGCACAACTCACATCGAACGGAGTGTAGCGTACCCAATGGTTGATAGTTTTTTTTTTTTTAATATTTGCTTGTATGACGCTCGCGTACGGTGAACCGCGCGGCGAACGAGAACGGACAACGACGGTAGTGTTGGTGACGGGGAGCAGTGCGCGACGAGGACGGACAGTGTGTGAGTAAGCAGCGTGAAGTCAACAAAAATAAATGAAAACGAAATAAAAATATGAAAAAAATAGAACGTAAACGTGCAACAATCACTCGCCATTCACAAAAAGCGAAAAATATTGTACACAAATAAATACTACACACACAGCTTGCTGGTGCGATAGGAATTTGCGAATTTTTGCGGCAAACGAGTTAAAAAAACAAAAAAAAAATGTTTTTTCTACAGGAACTCATAAATGCTTGCGAAACGAAGGCAAATGTTGTTGTTGTATCGTGCATCTAAAATATTTGTTTGAAAAGTTGCGGAAATCGGGCTTTTTCCCACAAAAAAGTAAAAGAAAAATAAAAAATTATATACAATTTAGTGAGCAAATATTCAATGAAACTGTTATCGATTGAAAATGTGCAAAAAATATTTTTTGAATATTAGAAATGAGTAAATTTTCGAATAAGCTAAAAAGTGGTGGAAAGTTATATGTTATAAGAAAATTATAAAGCATAAGCAATCAAGAATTGTTTAAAAAAATATTTAAAAATAAAATATTTGTTAAATCGCACTACAGCGATAAAAATAGCTGGAAGAAAAATTGTTTCACTGTTGTAAAGAGTGACAAAATTAAACACAAATTGTGTTTCCTAAAATTAAATGTTATAAAATCTACTCTTTAAACAAAAATTAAAGAATTGTTTCAAAATTTGTTATATGAAGTGCAAGACGTGACCTTAATTTTTGAAGGTTAAAAAAATAACGTGATCGCAGAAACCTAAAAGGTGAGTGAGTGTTTTTATAATTTCCTAAAATATGTCAGGTGTTATCGAGATTTTAATTTAGATTTTTTTTTTGTTTGAAGAGAAAATAGATAATGGTGTCGTAGCTCATAGCGTAAGCAATAGGTTGAGAAGATATTGTAAAAATCCTCGTACCAAAAAAAAGATGTGAATATAAAATTGTTCCGTAATTATGACCAATGGACTTTTCTTCACTTTTTTTGTCCCCTTTCATCAACCAATTGCAAATTTTATAAAAGTCTTTGCTTGTTATATATACATTTAATCAAACATTGCTACAAACTTAAAAAAAAATCATCTGAATTTAAAAAAAGTTTTCAGTTTCAGAGTTTTTGCCGTTAAAAAAAATCAACTTAAATTCAAACCTCCTTAATCCGGCTTAGATGAGTACGCAAATTTTATAAAAAATACTTCAATAAAACTGCAAACTAAATACATGAACCTAAGTAAAAAGCAAGTTTTTTCCAAAACCTAATCTAACTTTTTCAAGTAAATAAAAATAAAATAGAACGAAAAGAAAACAATTAAATTATATAAGAAATATTATAAAAAAAAAAATAATATAAAAAATAGGTACCTACATATATACAGTGTGCGCTACCCTGACGCTTTGACGATTTTATTTATTTATATGCGATTGTGTTCATGCGAGTTAACTAAATTTTTTTATAAGAAAATAAAAAAATGTGGTATGGAAAATATAAACAAAAATAAATCGTCAAAACTTCACTTATTTTTTACGCTTGCTGTGTATTGTTTTTAAAAATTCTATACATTTTCTGTGACTGAAGGAAAAAAATCCCTCTTAAATGAAAAAAATATATATATTATAGAAATTTAAAACTAACTTTTTGTATATGAGGAAATCAAGAATATTAAAAAATTTGAAAGACGCATCACAAATTCTGTTTTTAAGTTAAATAAGAAGAATAATTCTTTTAGAATAGGAATTCACTCTCAATTTATAGGCAATACCCTTTCTCATTACCACTTAAACGCTGAGAATGACAATGAATTTCTATTATCATGAGAATTATTTTCCTCGTCTATGAGTATCCTAAAACAAAAATTTATATTAGAATAATTACGAAATAAAAAAAAACAACAAAACCAAATTAAAATATCCGCGAACTGAAAATATATCGACGGCTGAGTGGAAGGTCCACCTATCTCAGAAAGTTTCCGGTGTTTTTAATTTGTTTCGTTATAAATTTTAAAACCCGTTTACTATTCAATCTTACTTCGCTCTCAACGTTGAAGTTATATTTCTGATATAAAAATTTATTGAGAGCATCAAATTCTTTTTCTAAACTTCTGCAGGCTTCAAATAGTTCAAAACTAATTTCCGTTTTGCGACACAGATTGTACACCTTAGTTTTTTTTATTGTTTATATCAATAAGCCTACACATTTTGTACTGGCTTCATAGGGACTCATTTTTCAATTGCCGTTCCAGTTTGACTCGAAATGCGTCATAGGCATGTGACAATAGAGCTTTTTCTAAGGCAGATTCACAATCAAAAGAATTCAAAGAGCATGCTATCTCAATGAAGCTCCAGTGAAGTTAGAGTTCTTACAATTATAAATAGCTGATTTCAAATAGTTTATAAATTCAAAGCGTATAAATACTTAATATTTTGTGATGCATAGAATGAGAAAGAACGGATGAAGAGAGGGATTCGACGTCACATTTAAGATCATTATTAGTAAACAGTAAATCAGGTATACGATTTTTGTCATTATGAACTTTGTTAATTTGGTTAAACTCGAGTACCGGACTTTCACTCTCACTTGTTACCTCATATCCCTTTCAGACCTTAATGCATCGGATGCGGGTTGATTCAAACTGCTATTCAGTAAAGACTCAGAAAGGTCAACCGGGTTGTTTTGGGTCTCTTAATTTTTATGAATTATTAACTTTTAAAGGACAGTAATGTAACTCAAACAGTATGTCTAAAAATAAGTGAAACAAGAGAAACACAGAGCATCTAGTTATTAAATATATGTATGTTTTATAGATATTTCATACCATTGCTTTCATACATTTGGTCAAATATGGTATTTTACTTAGTTTATTTTTAATAAAAAAAAAACAAACTACAACGATCTGACCAAACTATTATTGTAATTTTTAAAGCATACATAAATTTTTCATCCAGATTTATTCGAAGGCTATCAAGTAAATACTTTGAAAAAAAAATAAACAAATTGAAAAAAATAATGTATGCCAACGTATGTAATGGTACAAGCGTTTTACTTTTCACTTATGTGCAGCATTTTGAAAAAAATTACATTTGCCATCCGGAGTTGCGATAGGTCGTTCATACAATTTTGTTCGCAAGGTTGCCATTTCACCAAAAATGCCACTTTGCAATGTTTCATGAATCGCACTGATGAATATTTTTCTGAACGTAATACTCAACATTGCCATTTAAATTTTGTTTGTCAGTTAATGCCTAGTAGAAATTCATCATTAACCCTCCTTAAGGAAATGCTTAATTTTTTTTTGATCACAAATGAGAAAAAGTTGTATGTTTTACTTAGAAATTAACCACTATTTTTTAAAGTTTATAATGAAATGGAGCTTACGTATATACATACATATGTGGATTTTTTTGCAATACGGACGACAATATTTGCTGTAAAACTGCATACGTACTCAAATTTTTTTCTAAAAAGAGCAATTAAGAAGTGCCTAATTTTTATGAAAATTTCAAACAAGTTTGGAATTCCGATTTTTGGAGTTTTTGTTGTAGTATTAGCAATAATTTTATATAGCATTATTTCTAAGAGTCTACGAGGAGCCCTTTAATCGGAGGAGAAAGATTGGCAGGTCATTGAATGCTTTCGTCTCTCCTCTCTCTAGTAAGAAAGGTGGGAGGTGTCAAGCCGCATTATTTTTCTGTAGTAGCCTCCAATTGAAATTTCTTTGAAATGTTATAGGTTTTCTGAGGTATACCGCAGATCAATTTGCATCAATTGAGGACAAATAGTAGAATGTCGTTTCTCGAATTTTTTGAGTCGATTCACGGATCGCATCGGAACTAAAAAAACTCAAATCTTCGATTTAATCGATTTAAAAACGGCATCCCTAGTCTGAAAGGGATATGGCCAAAATTCTCAACGTTATAATCAAATTACCATTTAACATTTGGCAAATAGAAGTCAGCCTATTTTATGGTATGCATTTGTTTTCTCAATACAAATACAATTTTGATTACACAATTTTGTTGCACTTAATTTCTAATAAGCCATTTTAAAAATAGTAGTAAACAATTTTGGGTTTTAGATACACATTTGTACATACATACATAAGTACATATGTAGATACATGCGTACCCTGCAAAATATGCGACTAATCCGGGATGACACCGGAAACAATCGCAAAGGAACTTGCGACTAATACCACTTTTGATCTCTTTACTGGCTAACCGGAATGGTAAGGCTGTGGCACCTATGTAGCAAGAGCTGTCGAAAGTTAAAATATGTATTCTAAATGCTCTAATCTGCCCACAATATGTAGTTGTGGTTGTTGTGTGTTATTGCTGATATAGCTACATTCTGGTTAGCCAGCTATAAGGAATGAACTGTTCGCTTCTGGTCGAGCACGTGTTTTGCTTAATTAAAATCCATTTCTCATAGAAATTACATTACTGACTCAAAAAGCAAGGAAGTTAATTGTTGACCAAGAAATCACATTCACTGTTAATTTATTTTTATCTTGAAGCCTATCTAATATCCTTTACTTACACAGCAATAGGGGCAGTTTACATTGCCTATCAAACTGTTTGAAGTGGCACGATTTTTTCAATCCCTTCTTGTCACAACAAACATATATGTATGTACGTATGTATAAAATACTTTATGTTTGCTTTTCTCCTTCTTTTTACTTTCTTCTTACTGCAACATATTTTGCGCTTCTCATTGTTTTGTGCGTTGTCGATTGCCTTTTGCAGCGTCGCTGCCGCGCCGTGGGTCATCAATTGTCATTTCCTGTGCAGAGTTGTAATGTAATTTTTGCATAAACATTTATTTACTTACAAATTGTCACCTATTCTGTGCACCGCTTGCACCTCACTAGCGCCCAATCGAACATTCTCTCTCACTCGTCGTCTATTTCCTGTGTTGCTTGTTGTTTGTCCCCTACTATATTTATACATATGTGCATATTTATGTGTTTCCCCTGTCGCACAGTGTATTATTTCCGTATTATAGAAATTATGAATTAAATTATTTTATATCGCTAAATAAAAAAAAAAATGGTTTGGAAAACGGAAAAAGACGAAATAATAACAACTAGCAAATTTATATTAGAGTGTGATATGATTTGATTTAGAAGAATGCCAAGCACAATAATATTTAAACTTTTAGTACATGTTTGTGAAACTGAATTTCAATATTTAAATTGTTTTTATTTTGTGATTTATGCGATAATTGTTAAGATATAATTTTGATCATATTTTTAAAGGAACTTATGTTCTTTTCAATGAATATCCTTAAATATTACAGTGACAGACAAAACTTCGCCAATCTTATACCGCACCTTGTATAAAATTTTATTAACTTATGTATCTTGAATAGTTTTCGAATTACAGAATTAAAAGCAGGTAGATGGCTAAAATTTTACACTGTGTGTCGTGCCATAACTGACTGGTTGACTGGTTGACTGGTTGCTGTCGACATATTTTTGTTTTTGTTTCAAGTATTCAAGTAGCATGCATGCTGTTATTTAAAATTTTTATTAGGCTCGCTATGCGCATGTGTGACGCATATTTTAACATACATTTTGAGTACGAGTAATCGCTGCGAGTTTACATTACGGATTTTATAGCATATGGCTGCCGTCATGGTGGATTGTAGTATGTTTGCTAGAATACAGTGCGGGTGCTACTACTTGCAGTTGTATACTGTACTGAGTAAGGCAATCAAAGAGCAACCAGTTACATTACAGTCACTCAGACAGCCAGTCAGTCATTCAGTCAGTTATTCGTTTGCCAGCCATTGCAATCGACGATCGACTCACGTCATAAATTTTCTTATTGTAAATGCATTTGCTTGTTCTTTCAACGCTTTGTATACACAATTTTTTTTTTGGTTTATTTGTTTACCGATTTATTTATAACCATGTAAGCACTTGCGCATATATGTACATATGTACATACATTCATACGAATACTATTGTATGGGCATGTATGTATTTTATTATTGCTATTTTTCGTTTTTTATTCAATTGATACATACATACCCAGTGGGAAAATGTAATGTATAGTAATCGAAAAAATAATCAATAAGACAACCCTTTTCACATTTGAAAATGCATTTTTTCTCCAGGACGATGTTCTAAGAAAAGTGGGGCATTCAACTACATAGTATCGAGAAATGAATGTGGTTTAATATGAAAGTTTTGGGACTTTTTGAATACATTAGAATGCTGATTACATATTAAACAGTAATTGGATTTAAAACTCATAGGAAATACATTCGATTGCTTATCACGCATGGAATGCATTACTACTTTTCCCACTGGGTACATACATACGTTTGTATGTATAAAAAAATACACACCCACTAAATTTTTTAAGAGCTATGTATACATAGCGCCCTATGACCGGATGTATTGATTTCTCATTGATTTGTCAGCTGTGCTGCTATTTACCAACGCTCTGTCTATCAGCAAACGCTCTACAGCTATCATATCAGCGCCTGTTTGGGTGCTCAAAGCTGATAAATAATACTTTTTCGACTCCACGGCGGCAAATTGAAGTTACTGCATTCAATAAATTATTTAGATAATCCTCTGAAGGGAACTTTATTTTCATATACAGTGGCGAAAATATAAATAGGGAAGAGACATTTTAGCATTCGTTGGCATTTTCCCCTTCGTTTTTTTTTTTAAATGCTTATTATTTTTTTTATGAAAATGTATCTCGTTATCTAACAGCAACCATATAAATATGTACATAAGTAAATTTTAAATTTTGTACAAATATTAGGAAAATTCTTCAAGGTTTCATCAAAATGTAGCGCTATTTAATTAGATTTCTTAGAAACATTCTGAGTATGCAGTTTTGTAGCCCATTCAAATTGCATCAACAAAAAATTGTCAAAAATCAACGGTAAGTTCTAGCTATTTCAAACTTGCACTCTTATTCTATTATGACTTGTGCTAACTACCAGTCAACTAACGTAAATTATTAAGTCCAAATTAACGTTGAGTTAGCTGTCCTATTACCTTTAGCCTCAGACAAAATTTCTGGGCGCAATTCTGAGCTGAGAACTAACAAAGATCCAAACCAGGTCATTCTAAAATTAGTGACCAAAATGTAGCTCAAGGTGGCTAATCTATTCTCTTTAAAGATTGATCGTACAATTTCATCAAGTACATGCTCTCTGACATTTTTGAGACTAAATATATTGATAAAGCTTCGTTCGTCCGGGAATAAACTAAATATTCTTCGTGGTAAAAATATGCTGATATAGGGATTAAATTAATTTATAATAACTTGGACGGTGGGAATGTCAAGTTGGTGTATGCACACACTGATGGTAGAAATGTCGTAGCCCTGTAGCTTCTCTTAGTATCCCGGGGTCCAGGGACCAATATGTGTTCAATTCTATGATACAATACCTTCTTCTTTTTGATTGAATTTTAGTCTCGGAAGCAATTTGTCGATGTCTATGAATAAATGTGAAGCTTTAAGCGATCAAGCGAAGGCTTTTAACGGATTTTGCTTTTCTTAGTTGTTGTCTTTTAGAATGTACTTCAACCGATTGGTCCGATTTGACTTTTTTGTTATGATCATGGCTGTCAGTAAAAGGATGGTTTTGTTTCATAATATTTTAAATCAATATTTACGCCTCCCGGCTAACACAATCTGTGTTATCGTGAGTTTCGCCTGAAAAAAAAATCACCGTAAAATTTGTCATCCGCCCATAGTAAAACCATGGAAACGAAAAGTGAAAAGAGAACCGTTCGGCTGAATGTGAATCGAATCGGTAAAAAAATACGATATTTAGCTTCTTAGAAATAACTTGACCTTAGCGCCATCTGGTTAGTAAACCGTTTCCAAACCTTTTACCCTTCCCATTAGCGAACTCTACCTACGAATAAGAATCTAATTGGTTAAAAACGGCATTTTACATAATAATAGCTCGATTAAGCGCGTGCAATTTTTTCATGAAAAGCTCTGTTCTGTTATATTATTTTTATTAATAAGATCGGGTAACTCAGTTGGCACCGAGGAGAAACGATTTGGCGTGCTGTTTTGGACTCGGCCAAAATCGCTTAGGTGGTTATATCGCAAATAAAGAAGAAGAAGAACTCTTAAGCGCGCTCATGTACATAAGGGTGCATCTGAAAAAGGGGTAGCGGTTTATCCTTCGGAATTGTAGAACTTATTATATTTAAAGACTTCCGACAAAATATTTTTAAAAAATGTCAGTTAAAATTCACGTGAGCTCCACCGATTTGCAAATACATATCTCCAAAAATTTCATTATTTTGATTCCGTTGCTAAAATTTTTAAACATTTTGATGCAGACCTTTTAAGCCAAATTTTTTTTTCATCTGAGGCGATTTTTTAGAAAAATAATTTTATTTAAAAAAGAATGGAATTTTGAAGGCATTTTTCAAAAGGTCCATCTCACGCAATTTTTACTTTTTTGAAAAAAAATTTTTTAATTTAAAAAATAATAGATTTTTGGAGGTATTTTTAAAAAGGTCCAGCTCACGCAATTCTTAATAATATCTCGAAATATTAACCTCGTAAATAATAAGATTTTCCATAGAAAATTAAATAAGTTTACGAGGTTTACAAAGTTACGAGACATTCACGCATTTTGATGAATTGCCCTCATATGTTTTATTATTCAGATGGATAAACAGTATCGATGTTGTTTTGTATGGAGATTGATGCACCCTAATATACATACATACATACATCATACATATATGCATGTACCTACATATGTACATGCATATCTATGAATTCGCTGGCCTCTTATTTGTTTTGTATTTTCAATATCAAGTAAATATTCGTATTGCTAAAAAAAAAAAAATATTACAAAAAAGTAATAAAGCAGAAAAACACTTGTTCGTTCTTCGCTTAAAACAACATTCGAACTACACTTGCTAATCGTTAATTACTTTATTATGCGACTTAATTGCCCTTTTTGTTTGTTGAGTGGCGCTGTTTCATCGCAAAGCCCCCACCTCGCAAGTGTTTTCGCATGTCGATGACAAAAATATTCGTTTTGCTGGTTTTGCATTCTTGAGTAATAAATTTTAAGCATTGAATGTTAAGTTTTTTTCATAGCAAATTTATAACATGCCATAGCTTGTTTATTGTGGGCGTTGACGCGCAAGCAAGTTTCATTTATTTTTTTTTTCTTTACTTTTGGGTAGTATTTAAAGATTTGTAATTACCGCTGACCAAATGACAGCTGTGAGCCATAAACAGCCAAATTGAAAACTAGAAAAGACGAAGTGTGTAATAATTTTTAATAAACCGTGTAATTTGCAAGCATTCGTATTACTCGGCGATTGGCTCGGCGATGAGATCATGCATACATATGTAGGTAACACTGGGAAGAACGGCTTAAAGCTGTGGCGCGCGTGAACAGCAGGGAGGGGGTGCAGATGCGCAATGATAGAAAAGAAACACCAAAACAAACGATCAAGCAATTTTCTATAGCTAATTTAAAAGATTTCTAAACTCTCCCCCTTCTGGCTCCCCCATTGCTTATGCCGCCAATCAAGGCTGTATGGCAGCTCGCTGTATTTCGCTTCCAGGTGGCAGCAGTTTTCGCCACTAACTCAGCCAATTATGAGCGATGTATAGCAGCCGGTGTGCGTTGCAAGCAATTCTACATATCAAAATTTAGAATTTCATAGGAAAAATAAAAAATTCCAGGAAGGCAGGAGAAAAAGCTGCAACCAGAACAGTGCAATTTGACGCACACGCAGCTATGCTACTCCGAACATTTTGTTTACATTTACATAGAATTTGTTTTCGCTTCCTTTTATTCATGTGGCATGTTGCAATAAGCTATTCATTGTGTTCTTACACATCTTTCTCAGTGTACGCATTCCGTGTGGCACATCCGCCGTGTGCGTGCAGCTTGTTCTAAACTCTTGCACACACACACACACACACAAATATATTTATGGCTACTTTAATTTTCATAAAAAGTAGAGAATTTAAATTAGAAATTCCATACCGTTACACGCAATCTACTCGTACCAAGAACTAGGCTGCTCTTCGTACACATGTGTGTGTGTGCAGCTGGCGTTGCAAGTCAAGTTGCATGCAGGCAGCAGCATTGCAGTGGTGGGGTGTGGCAGGATGCTGCGATTGCCGCAATCGATCACTCGCTCAATGATTTGATCTGTTTGATATGATAGCTGGCTATTTTCTTTATAAACATGTGCATATGTATGTATTTGTGTATAAAGAGAGCATCTTTGTTCAGCTGAAGTACATAGCAAATGATGTAAGCATCCGTTTGCCGATTATTCAAAGCGATTGTACAGCTGCTGTTAGATGTTTATGGTATCATCATTGAATGATTTGCATTCCAAGTACTATGATATGTTCACGGTATAGCGTATTTTTTAGGATATGCCATAAGTGTATCTATTTTTTTTTAATTTATAATATTATTTTCAGCTCTTTGATACAAAAGTTTCACATAATACTCGCTTTGACATTACCGCAAATTTCCAAATCTAGTTATTTAATTTTAATTACGTTTCTAATAATTTTAATAATATTTTTGTTTAATGTAATAAAGTATAAGCTTATAAGGATATTCAAGTATAAAATTTTAAAATTTGAATTCAAAAAAATGTTCTCTTTTATTTAAAACCCATATTGTTATTCTATATTGTGTTGAATTTTTAAAATAATATATTTTTTTTGAATTAATCATCTCTTGGAAATTTTAAACTCTTCTAAAAAAGAATGCTGACGTCAGAGATAAAAATTAAAAATGCATTTCATGTGAGTTGATGCTAGGTGAGTTCAGATAAAATAAGGTGAGATAGGGTGAGTTGAGCTGAGGTGAGATTAGTTGAGGTGAGTTGAGGTGAATAGTGTTGAGATGAAATTACATATGTGATTGCCATGAGGAGAGCTAAGGTTCTTTGAGGTGACGTTAGCTGGGGTGAGATTATGCAGTTGAAATTAATTAAAGTGAGCTGTGGGTTTATATATGCAGCTTACATTACTAATTTTACTTGAATTGGACAATAAAAAGGAATTTTTTGAACATTTCGGCTTCAACACTACCTAGCGGATTCATATTTGTGACCTGGTCTACGAAAAGGGAGCTTACGTGCGAAAAAAGTTTTCTGTGAAAAAGCTGTTAAAAGTGAAAATCATCTCATCTTCCATCCGAATCAACCAAAAAGTGAAAATTGATTTTTTGACACCTAAGCCCCCTTTCCGTAGACCAGGTCACATATGTAGAAACTACTGCGAAGTCAGACGAAGCAGTCACATTTGTTCCATAAATAATTGGAATATTTGCTCTCTCGAATAAACTAATAATGTACCGAAAAACTTAATTGTCATGTTCATGTTTTTGAATTTTTAAAAAGAAACCACTATTCGGACCACCACAGATGTACTTAAATGTACATTTAACATTCCGCAGAAATATTGTAGATCTCGTAACGAATTTTATCGCTTCAAATATTTTCTGTACATACCCTGCCGGAAAAAAATTATCAATTGATTAAAATAACCAACTTATCTTTTTTGCGAGATTTTGACAAACACTTAACTTCTAATTAGCTATGACAAAACTTACTTTAAATGAGTTGTGAAATCGTGCAGAAGCCATGCAGATGTTATCGGCAGTTTCTTTTCTTTACAAGCTGCCATTTAAATATCCTCCTACACAAAATACATTGAATACACTTTTTTTCTGCACTTCGCAGATTCTTTTTCGAATTCCGGACAAATAAAACAAAGATCGAAATTTTACATTACTATTTTGATGTTATGTCTGATGGAATTCAAATGTGGGATTACCTACAAGTTAGTTGGTTTCGCGGCAATCAACATACAAATAGAGTTTGCTTTCCTCAAATAAAATATACAGGGTGTAGTGACCTTTAGTGCCCTCCTAATTAACTTCAAGTTAACTTATAGTTAGATAAATTCCCTGAAGGTTATGTATTGTAATCCCCACACACATCTGGTCATACATACACACATATGTGCGGAAACACATTTCCATTTTCATTCACTACTTTTTCAATTGCCATGCATTTTTGTGTTAAAATCGCGCTAGTCTAACATAAACTCTATGCATACATATGTATCTCCATGTTTTTCACGTGCGCTTAGATGCATGACCAATGAGCATATGTGTGTATGTACATTAGGGTGGTCCAAAAAAAAAGTAAAGTCGGAAATTTAATGCTCTCACCCCCTAGGATTGTTCTATACCGAAAAAAATATACCCCTGTTTTTTTTATTTTAAAATCAAAATATATTTAGAGGTCGCTCAAAGCGCTCAGCGTTTCCCATGTATTTTGTATGGAGAAAAAAAGACTTGTCGTAGAAATGGCATAGAATCCATGAAAATCAAAATTTTTCAATCTGAAAACTCTGCTTCTCTTCAGAAGGCCTCAAAAAATAATGTCCAATTGTTTATTTAAACATTTTTTAATTTTAACTATTTTTTAAGGGTCTCCGAAAAATCCCAAAAAATCAAATATACGAAAAGAATCGTTAAAAATTATTATTAAAAAATAGTTAAAATTAAAAAATATTTAAATAAACAATTGGGCATTATTCTCTGAAGTCTTCTGAAGAAAAGCAGAGTTTTCAGATTGAAAAATTTTGATTTTCATGGATTCTATGCCATTTCTACGACAAGTATTTTTTCCCCCATACAAAATACATGGGAAACTTTGAGCGCTTTGAGCGACCTCTAAATATATTTTGATTTTAAAATAAAAAAAACAGGCGTATACTTTTTTAGGTATAGAACAATCCTAGGGGGTGAGAGCATTAAATTTCCGATTTTACTTTTCTCCCATACATTTTTGGACCACCCTAATGTACATACTTGTAGTGAGTGTCATATTCAGTACAAATGTACATACATACATATGTATGTTTCAAGTTAAGTTTTCAATTAGTTTTGCGTTGAGTCAGCCTTGGTTTACCACACATAAATGGCATTCTACAAACTAAATGCTTGTAGCTATTTATTGCTTTGTACGATCATGTAAGCACATATGTTTCCAATATGATTTTCCAGTTTTTCCTCACACTCTTAACATTCTTTTTAATTTTGTTTTCTCATTTTTCTTAAATTTTCTATGCTTGCTATGGTACAATTCTTTTTCTACTTCTATTTTTCTTTCTATTTTGGATTTTTATTCTTCTAGTTTTTCCTACTTGAATTTGTTTCTTTTGACTTTCCGTTTTTCTTTTGCTGGTTTCAGCTAGCCCTGTAGGAAACCTATTGGCGTAGAACTTTGGATATATATATTTATTACAAATTTTAATTTGGTGCATACCAAAAGAAGTGAAGTAAAGGTGAAATAAGTAATTCCCTAACTGGACCTTCCATCGCAGAGAACACCTTCCTTTGCCTCTGCTGCCACCAGCAGCTTCCGAGTCGAATATTTTCTGGGCTAGAGCATTTGTTTCAATTCGTATGACATGGCTTAGCCAGCGGAGCCTATAGTTCTAAACCAATTGTGATTTACGACTGTTCTGTCTAAAAAAAAAAATCCTGAAATTATCACTAAAGATTCGATCCTGCACGGCGGAGGTCTGTTTGGCATTTCGTGCGGCCAATAAGGTATCCTCAGCCTCCTCTTTGGGAACCATTGTGTACCTTGAAGGCGATTCATATATTTTGCTACTTCCTCTTCTGTTGCTCCAAGACGATAAGAGCTGGTCTAAATAAAAGGCTATTAAAGTTTTCAAAAAAGTTTGGATGAAAACCAGCGATTCGTTGTGCACGAAAACAATCACCCCAAACCGAATAATAAGAAGTCATCATAAACACCTTTAGCCGGATGAATAATAGAAATCACAATTAAGAGGCCACTTGAGAGGAAGCAGAAAACACTTTAAGACTGCTGAAGGTTAATCAACACTATGCTAAAATGGATCCTGTTCGTAGAGAATATTAATCAGACTCTTCTCAGTAATTTTATTCCTATTCTGAAAACTACAAATGTTGCCAGCCTTTTCCTGCAGGGCTGATTTTTAGTTCTATGCGCTCATTTGCTTCAATGCAAGTTCCTACGTACAAATATGTATATAAATACGTAGTTATGTATATGTAGTACCTGTATGTGCGGCTATGTTTTTAGGTGAGTCCATTAGACCTACTTGAAGTCGATATATGTAATTCAATTGCTCATAGACAAACATAGCAATTGAGTACTAGCGTACATACATAGTATGTACATACATACATACATACTTAGTTAGATTCTTATATGCAATTACTTTCATATGTAAGTATATAAAAATATATATACAAATTTTTTTATGTTTGTCTTTCCGCTTAATGGAAGGCCATAATGCAGCATGAAATTGTCAGCAACTACTGACTGAATTTCACTCAACGTTTTGACGTTTTATTGCTTCTCGGAATGAATTGCAATACAAAGAAAGACATGTATGCTGTGTGCACTTACAACATAGTTAGACTATGCTTTGGTAGTGACAATTTTATTTCTTAATAATGACTGCAGACGACTGTAGTAGTTAATTTGTGAAAGGTATTTGGATTTAGTTATGTATGTACGTGATTGTAGTTTTTCTATTGCTATAAAATAATTTATTATTATTATTTCTTTTGACATAATGTCGAAATATTTCAAATACGTAACTAATGAAACGTATGAAATCAAAAAAAAAAACACACATCTATAGGTCAAATCCGGTGCAGATCTGATCATCTTCACGAAAAATGATAGACATGCCTTTTCTAATAGGTCAATAATAATAATCAAACATATTTTCAAACTCAAGCTTTCCTAAGCTCTTACGTTGGATTTCATAGAACTTTACAAATTTTTCGAACAAGTGGCAACCCTATTCTAAATCTTTTCAATCTAAAACCTTCATAAACTTCTTGCGCATGTCAGCCAGCTTATGATATATATTCCAATCACCTAATTATTTTAATTCAAATTGAATTGGACTTTTTAAAAAGGAGGCAACCCTTCTTCGTATAGTTTAGAAATAAGGCCTCTTCTTAATTATTTCGATTGATACTCATCTTTTAATAATTCATTTAAGTTATTAAATAATTTTAATATTATTTGTTTAACAGATGGCAACCCTTTTGAAATAAATAAAACCTTTTGCACATTCGCAGACCTTAACCAGCTACACTAGGTAACAGTGAAAATATATTTTTCACAAAAAAATGTGCATTCCCCGAATTTTCAATTGACCTTCAAATCTACACTTTTGACCAGAGAACATTTTTTTAATGGCCGAATCAAATATATGGAACAGTTTGTATAACCTATTGTCAAGGCTCATCGATATCTTTGAACAACTAAGGCTTGCTAACGAATTCACAAATGTTAGTGTGGGAGAAATTTAGCACAGAGTTTTTTCTTAGTGTCTGATGTGTTACGTGCTGACAGAGATAATTTATTGCTAAGTTGGAGTTTTAAGCTAAATAAAGAGGAGATTAAGGAAAGCAGATGATCAATTCCCTTCAGCAGCCCCAATACCCCTCACGGCACGGAGCTATTTACGCCACTGATATCAAGTATTTCTGAACATTTATCGATTTGTGTTGGCTAATAAATTATATTTTATTAATTGCACATGCTGACAGCAGTTTCGTTATCTCTCCGCGCTCAGCTTTACCGGTATTTAAGTAAATAATATATTGCTTTATTATGGCGGTTGCAAGCAATGAACCCTGCCTTGATCGGTCAATTAATCTGCATACTCGTATTTTCTATAAAATGCATACATTTTGAACGAATAAAAAGTGAAATATTTACTTACTTATTTGTCCAATTCGAGTTCATAAATGTTTTAGTGTTTTTTTGTTTTTGACAAAAATATATTGATAACTAATAATTTAATATTTTTTTTTTGCAAAATTCATTAAATATTAGTAGTACTTTTTAACAAGATTTTACTTTGAAATCTAAATTTAATGCCTTCTTCATAAAAAATAAAGTACATACATACATTTAAAAAGCTATATAAAGTCAAATTTAAAAAAAAATCGAACAGGGCCATCAAATATTGAAAAATTTCGGTTTCAGAAAGCTCATCGTTTAAGATCACATAAAAGCCAATTTTGGTTTTTTAGCAACTTGAAAAATTCTTAGGCGCTGCTCTTTTAACGATCGCCGAAATTATGACAACCTCATTCCATGGGCCATAAACCTGCAGAGTTGTTTGGTCTTGTGTTTGTTTACATATAAACATGCAATTATTGTCGGTTGAGTTGTTGTATTTGTACTTACTTGCGCTTTCCAAAGAAAAAGCCATAAAGCAGCGTGTGGCATGCAGCATTTGCGGCATTGTGTTGTGTGGTCAGCTAGCTTACCGTAAGGTTTGTATGAAAGCATGTATTTATGTATATTTGTGACATACCCAATAGGAAAATATTTATTTTGTAATTCATATAAGGGGTGCCATTAGAAAAGTATTAAGTATGCAGTTTTGTAACACAATATTTTTTTTTTATATGAAAGAAGGTACGCCACATCCCAAGCGCAAAAAAAAATTCTGAAAAATTTACGCTAAGTTTAAAGGGCTTGAAGCTTACACTTTTTGATACTAAAATTTAATGGGTTACAAAACTGCGTACTCAGATATTTTCTAAAAAAAAAATCGAATTTAAGAATTTAAAATTTTGATCAAAAACTTATTGGTATTTCTTGCATTTTCCCAAATTATGTATGATATTAAAAAACTTAATTCTTGTGGATTTTGCTGTTGAATGAACTACATATATTTTTACAAAAAAGTAACAAAAATTTGGTATGGAAAATATTATGTATAAATAAATAAAACCGTCAATGTGTCAGGGTATGCATATTTGTGACACTGTCTGTATATATGGTGCCCTTTTTATGCGTGTTGATCGAGGATGTAGGTGTTAGTAAACACAGTGACACAAATAAGCTTTCACAAGCGATTGATATTTTTTTTAGTAATTCATAATACTTAATGTCTTTCAAATATATTTTTTTGCAAATTTTATAATTAAATATCTTTTTTGCGGTATTTGTTTAATACAAGTTTTCAACTATATAAAAAATTAAAGGAAATACAAGAAAAATGTTACAAACAGTTAAACTTTCAAATCTGAATATTTTTAAATTTTTAGTATAAAACTTACATGGAAGTGTAAAAGGGCTAGAATTCGCGTTGATTTTTTTAAGGTTTATTTTATTTACCGCCTTTTACAGCTTTTTAGTGACCTAAAAATAATTTATAATTTTATGACAATGTGATGCCTTATGCGAATACACTAACTATCTGTCTCTGCCGAAACATGAGTATATATAACTTATTTGATTTGGTCCTACCGGGACTTTGCTCTTTCATTGTCAAAGCCATCAAGTAACTGCATGCACCGGAATTGGGTGTGTTCACTTTTCGTTTCAGTGCGCCAGAGTGCTGTTGGCTGCGATGACCGGCGTGTATTGCAGAGCTTGTCCTCAAAGCATTGTTGTATGCATTATCAAGCAACAACAATAAAAAAGTGGCATTAAATGCATTAGTAGCAGCATAAGTAACCATAAAAAAAGAAAAGATAACTTTGGGCAGCATAAAATAAAATCAAGCAACAGCGCAGTAAATGATAACAAATTTCTTGTGACTACATGCTTTTGAAGCATACTTTAAGGCGGCGAGACGTGGCGAGATCGAAACAATAAAAGCCATACTTTAGCAGCGTTTACTGCACCACCGTTTGCTGCTACCTTTTTGTTTTGCTTGTTTTCTTTCTCTAACTCACTCGTACAACAAAAAAAAAGAAAACACTTACAAGTCTTGTACATTCGTTTGTTGTCAATTTTTGTCAGTTGCTTGTCAATCGCTTTCGCTCAAAAGCCAGAAAAAGCGCGCAAGTGATCGTTAAATACAAGCCATACTTTCTTTTAATGTCTCCTAACACCGTTGTTTATTGGCTCTTGTCGCCTTTGGCTTTGGTTTTTGGGTTTATTTTTTTTTTTTAGATTTGTTTGTACTCGTACCTACGGGTATTTCACTTCTTCTCTTTCCCCTTTGGTTCCATCAAACTTGGTCTTCAACCGCCGTGCAAGAGCTTAACAAGAATTGGGTCGAGCATGTGGGCCAAGTCAACGAAAGTTAGACATTTACTTTTCCGGCTAATTAACCCTTTGCAATGTGACAGTCATGGGAGGGGAGCCTCTAAAGGCTATAGCCTCTAAACGGCGGTAATCATTCGCTGTTGAGCTGAGGTGGTTGAGGTCGATAATTGCTGGTGGGGCTGCAAACGTTTGCTTCTTTTCACATGTCTCCATTTGTTTGTTAACTAAGTATGTACCCACATTTGTTTACATGCAAAAGAATGAGAAGCAAATATTTATAAGCTAATATTGATTTGGAAAAATTTCTGGCTGTAAATTGTGCTTACCAAATAGTCGCCTTAATCGGAATACTCGTAGACGACTAATTGCTTTCTTGCCTTTTAAATTGAAATATAAGTTAGGCAAATAGAGCTCCTCATCACGCCAGGTCGGAATAGATTTACTGTACATACACATAGATACATACATTAATGTTTATCAACATTTCCTTTATATAGCTCAACAATTTGCATTTTACGTGCCAATGAAGCGCGCTGCCTGCTACCCGTTTGCCCTCTTGACTCGCTGTATCCCACTGCTTGACGCCTTGAACAATAATGTTGGCATGAGTTTAGTCATTCAAAACGCAAATAAATCATTTCATGTTTATAAATTTATCAAATGCACCGCTTGCCTTCATTAAAATTACAATTTAGCTGTTCCATTGGCTGGAGCGTGTTGTTGCCGCTAATACTTATATATTTCTCGCTGTTTATTTGTTGTATTTTTTTTTTTGAATTGTGTAATATTTATTTTTATAAAGATGAAATTCTACATATGCATACATATATATATCTGTGACATTTTATTAAAACAACTTATCTCGATATCGGCCATTTTCCCTTTAAAGCTTCATTTAATTGCGTGCCCAAACAGTATCTTAACGCTTAACTTGCCGTATGTGTTATGTGTGATGCCCTTTTCTCAGAAGCTTAATAAAAATATAGAATTTTTTAAGGCCAACTTACTTATTTTTTAAATAAAAATCAAATTTTCTAAATCCACTAAAGTTGTTTTAATAAAATGCGATAGAAGTATTTGTAATTATTTTCTAATCACATGGTTGGTTATATATAATTTTGAATTTATAATTATGGCGTTGAATAATCGAACAAATATTTCGTAATATAAAATTACACGATTTGTTAGTACTTATTTGGTTCATTGAAAAATTTCTTGTTTTCTTAAAACAAAGCTAATGTCCGATTTGAAAATATGCATTAAACGATATATGTATTAAGTGAAATTAGTTGAGGCGAATTTCCATATACAGTATATTTTGTTTTGCTGCCTTTGTGCTTAAGTGCACATTTAAGATACCTACCCTAAAATGCGCACTAGTGGCATTATTTTTAACATTTATAAGGAAACTACTTCGATAGATGCATTCAACATACCTGCGCATTGGCGATACCTGCCTTAAAAATTGTGCAATTATTATTAACTATCAAAGAAAGGTAAACCTAAACCTGCACTGGCCCTACAGTTACCTAATTTTACAAGCTTTTATTTATTTTTATCATCTCGCAGAACAACGAAAATGGCTATCAATTAATGTAGTTATATAGATAATTAGATAACATTCGGTAAAAATTTCGCTTGCAGTAATTTCTACGTGGTAAGTGCTCCTCCATTAATTGGTTTCATAGGGATTCGGATACCTTCCTCATTGAAGTAGTAAAGATAATTCGCTTAAGTGCTTTTTTCGGTTAAGTGCACAAGTGCAAAGAAGGATGGGCAGCTAAGCAAAATATACTGTATTTATTAGTGATTACCCAGTTACTCTTCTTAAATGAACTAGCTTTCGTAATAAACTCTATCGGGTACGAAATATTTAAAGGAAAAATTTGAATTTAAAAGTTTACCAAAACACATTTTTTAGCTTTTTTCTCAGTGTACTCTTTGGTGGGTCTGGGAAATAGTAACTTTTTTTAACTTTCTTTCTTAAACAGCGGTTGTTCACCAGCTTATTTCCTTATGTTTACAAAACAAACATTCAAAAAAAAAAATTTTGTCCATCCTGCTACACAACTCTTCTTAAATAAAATTTATCGGAGACTAGGCGGATACATAAAAAGTGTAACCAGTCTCATTCAATTCAAAACAGAAAAGGTGTTTCAAGCGTGTTAAATAACCAGTCATCAATTGCACAAGTTATCTACAGTCTCATCTGCTTAATAAAGGTACTAGTAACTAGGTCTAGCCAGGATACTAAAATTGAGTTTAATTCACATGAACTTTACCCATTTGTAGCTTCTTGATGCCCTCCAAAACCTTGATTAGTCGAATGCGTAGTATTTAGGAAAATGGGCAACTGACTTTAGCTTCTGATATAGTATCAGTTGGGGGCATAGGGAAAGTTTCTACAATGTGTGAGTCCGGAATTGGCCTCAGGAAACTCCACATACTTAACAGTATTTATTTCCTTTACCAAGGCGGCGAAGGTCTTATTCTCAACACGACGTTTCCATCAAAGACCAACAGACAAGAATACGTAACCTCATAAGGAATGTTTAGCTTAAGACCTTCGATAAGTTTTGCAGACCTACAGTTTTTTCGATAATCAAATCGCCTTCAATGGTTGACAAGAAGGTCGCCGATGGATGGCGACATTTTGCAGAATTTCGTTACATAAATTATTTGATGATACCGAGTATATGAAAATCGTGTATGTATTCAAGTTTTTTTTTTCAAAAAGTCTCTTGTAAACGAAGCATCGTTTTTGGTGACCTCGGTTTAACAGTATCCGTTTAAATGAACTTACAATCAATCCTACGGTTGCCCTTAACTTCAGCGGTCAGACCAAATGGTTTGAAGTTAATTTCGGTAATATGTAGAGGGCGCAGGAATAAAACTTCAACACAAAATGAATGTGGAATGTTGAGCTTAGTTCGGAAGGACGAGAAGCTTCATTAGAGGTTATTACTTCTTTATGGGCATAAAAGGCTCGGCGACTCGGGGTCTTCTTTCAGTTTCTGTAAACCACTATAAAATGGTGAAAACGTTCAAAAATAGCCAACAAAAATTTGCGAAGTGTACGATGAGAATGCTATGACTTAACGCCAGACCCAAAAGTAGTTTGATCGATTCCGTTTGGAACATTTTGATGTCAAAAAGTTGCGCTTCGCTGTGGTTGGCCAGTCACTGGCAAAGTAAAACGCATCAGAATCGCACAATTTTTGAAGCGGCTAACGAAAAATGCATTGAATGCGAGAACAAGCAACGCATGGGATCATGATCAAAGACCGCGGACCCATCACAAACCACTTCAAAGGCTGGATTAACATAAAACAAGTTTATGTTGAGTGGTTAGTGAGATTGAAAGAAAATTGCCTATTATAAACTGCTGACGATCAATTTGGTATAGATAATAATGGCCAATTGTAGATACTTGATGAAAATTGATTTTTAGGAAAACAATTTTTTCCAAAATTTACCAAAAATCCTCGGAGAATTTTTACATCGAATGCAGTGACATTTGCTGGTTTGAGAATTGAATTTTTTGCCATCGGACAATCACTGGACTGGCTTTAATTGAAGTTCTTGCAGGATCGAGAATATTACCATCGGCAGAAAAGTGTTTAGGAGTAGGTGCAGCACTATCTGCTATCTGTATTGATCAGAAAAGATTCTTCAGCCAAAGATAAACTAAATGCAAAAGGACATTTTCGTAGGTTTGAATATTTTGTCGAAATTTCGCAAGGAAGATAGGCAATTAGCAAACGATATTTTATGCCTCCACCCAAATATTGCAATTTTGTAGCCAAATAAGAATACAAATTTTAGCAAAAATTTCTAACAAAGGAAATGTTGGGTGCGGCACATTTAGCTGTCATCACTTCCGCGTTCTATGTAGACCCTGATGTTCATATTTATATACATATAGCTGTTGTAATCCTTATACCTAATGATGCAAAGGCTTAATGCCTTAGATTTCATTTAAAAGTTAAAATCCCATAAAAAAATAGTTATGGGCGCGTACTTGTCGTTTAAAAATGTGTGACATTTTTTATAGAAGAGCAAAATATTCGATTTCAAAGAATGCTTCTCTAATTAAAGTCGAGCTTCATGGCGCACCTTGATGCATATCACCAAAAAATTTTACGTGATTTTTTCAAGCGAATTTTTCTCTGAATTTGTTCTTAATTAAAATTGCTCAACGCCATCCCTTTCATAACATTCCTTTGCGCATGCGTAACATTCGCATATTCTAAATCACTTCCTTTAATCTCAAATATTGAAACTCCAGCATTCAATTATGTCATCTATCTCATATAGTATCGCCGAATGTTAATTTCTTTACGCAATGACATCAATCAAAATGTTATTACGTATGGCAAACTACAGAAATCACAATAGCAGACTTAATACTGGCAAAAGCCTGCAAATGTGTGCGTACAATGGATACAATGCAACATACATGCATAAATAAATAAACAATAAATATTTCTAAGTAATTGTAAATGAAATAGCTGCAATAAATATTTTGCCTATTAAATAAAGTATTAGTCCGTACATTTTATGTTTGGTGATTTATGACCGTTTGGGGCGAAATATTCGCGCGGCTACTTTGTGACCAAAATTGTAGTGGCAAAAACAAGCAAGCAGACAGACACACACACACACACACACAAACGTGCATAGTTAGATAGCGTTGTATAGGGGCATGTGTGGGCGTAGTAGCCTGCTTTAGCTGGCTGTCGGCGATTTTTGCGGAGGTGTCACTACCAAGCCCTAAAAAGTAAACGCCCCGACCGCAAGCATGGCGTGTGTGTGTGTGTGAGATATAAGCAAATGTACAAAAATATTTCTTATATACCGTTGAAATGAACTTTGAAAAGTGGAATTAATTCGTTTGTAGAAATTCATTTTTCTTTCTTTTTCAAATTCAGCCAGCAGCTATTGCTTTGCGTAGGAGCTTTTGATTTATAGTTCAAAGCACAATAAAACTCATTAGGTCTCTTTCATTTCAAGTCATCATTTTGAAGGCCAACGTGCCACTTAAATGCCGTTGTTTAATCGTGCAAACAATAAGTTGATAAAGATTTTATCTAATTTTTTTGTTTTTTTGCTCGGGTTTTATCTCACTTTCGTATGCCACACAGTAGCGTAAGATAATCGGCCAATACGCTTAGTTAATTACATCAACTCAATTATTATTGTTTTCGCTGACACATTGTCACGACTTAATTCGCCACTTTGTTCATGCGAAACAGGTGATTTGCCATTTCCTGCCAACTCGCGTGATGCGCTGCGATCAAAGCTGCAAAATGGCAAAATGGCAAAATTCAAAAAAGGCAACGGCAAAAAGTGAAAAAAGAAAAAAAACAATAACGACTTTACGCTCTTCCTCTGTTGCGTCCACCTTAGATGCTCGCCTCCATAGCGTTTGGGTGGTTGGGTGTGCGCGTGCGCGCGCGTGACATCACAGCCACATTTGTTGAAAATTATAAACAATTTGCGCATAATTTTCGTATCGAAGCTGGTGAACTCAAATCGCCGTGTGTGTGTGTGTGTGTAATTAGACACAGTCGACGGGAAATGAAAATTGGGTATCAGGCGGGCGGTATTTGGCAGCGCTTGTAGTGGATAATGCCCCTGTGAAATACACAATTGCTGCCTCTGCTTGCTCGATTGAGTTGGTTCAATCACAGCTATTTCGTAGCGTTTTTTTTTTTGCGCGCACACTCGCTTTTCTAATCTATTTATTCATTTTTGTGCGCGAACATGTTTGTCTCAGCGGTGAGCATTGAGTATTTTTCAAATGAACTTTTGCGTTAGCTACACTGGTGTGTGAGTAATAAAAAATAGATTAAAATAAAACTAGTGGGACAAGTGGCGGTAATTACGCTGTACAATGACATGTATTCACGGCGGGTATTAGTGATTTCCTTTGGTTTTTTTTTTGAGCTCTTATTTGTATTGTGGCACTTTGACCATGAAATTATGGTAATTTGATGTTTTGCGCATTGGTGAGCGCGGTAAATACATAGGTAATTAGTTGCAAAAATTGGTATAAAAAAGCAAATTAAAAAGAGATTTGGTTTGATGACTTTTGAATAAAAAGTAGTGTCTGCTTGTTTTGTTGACTCAGCTCGAAAGATTAGTAAGCCAATTTTGGCTCTGAATCTACATAGAAAAAAAGAGTTTTTCGTGAGTCATAATGTTTTTCTTTCTTCTTCTTCTTTTTCTCATTTGGCGCTATAACCGCCCTAGGGTCCCAAAATTAGTAAACTGGCGATTTTTTTCATGGTGATCAATTCTTTTTTAAAACTCTAAGGCTAGTACCTATGAACGTAAGACCCGGTTTGCGGGTACCCTGTGGTTGTGGAATCGATACCATCTTGAAAACAAGGGTAATCAAGGTTTTTACTAGCTCAGTAAGCACTACAGCCAAACTATGTCTAAACGTTGAAGTTAATACTAACATAGTAATCAAACTTTAAAAGAATTTTGTCAAAGCTACACCAAAAACTTTTTACCAAGAATTAAAGGTTGGGCTCTTTTTTGAAAAATTTAATTTTTAAACGAAATGTTTTGTACTAAACTTAAACTCTCTTAGGCCGCAGAAAGTTTTCGTTTTCGGTGACCGCAAAAAAACTCTTGGAATGCAATGGGGTATAGTCGTTGTGCTGGGTACAGCTGGTCACAGTTGCACGGCTTATACTCAATCCCGACTCTTGCGTCCTCGTTCGCGCACTCTGGGCAACGTGAACAATCCATGTGCAAGATACGGTAACCAACCCGAGTGGAGCCTTTGGTCACGGTAGAAAGAGAGGGAGCTGCGGTGGAGCCACTCCGACTTATTCAGTTTAACGGCTAACTGAAGTCTGCAGCGTCTGTTTACCAGGAGGTGCGACGGCAATGTTTATCCGGTTGAAAAACCATCCACCCCAGCAATGGTTGTGCGCTGGGCTTGGGACCCGCGACATAAAAAATAAATCCAGTGAAAATACCAAAAAAAGCCTCGGGAAACTGCATTCCCACACGTTGACGACCCCCGCAAACGAAAAAAGGACTACGAATTACGAATATGCACCTGGAATGTCCGGACCCTCTATAGGCAAGGTGCCTCCATCTAGCTGCTGAATGTCATTGCAAAATACCAGGCTGACATCCCCGCACTTCAGTCAATGCGATGTAGGGGACATAACTGCAAAAAATTTGCAGCATGCGACATCTAGTATAGCTGCCTAATTTGTGTGCACGCCCCGACGGAAGAGAAGGACGACGAGACTATGGAGGTTTTCTACTAAGGATGTATGCTGCCCCCGCCACGATATTAAAATCGTACTTGGGGACTTCAAAGCCAGGGTGGGCAAAATATGCATATTTGGTCCAACAGTCGGAAAATTCAGCCCTTATGACAACACCTCCGACAACGCAGAGAGGTTGATCAACTTCGCCGCGGTACGGAACATGGTAGTCAGTGGTACCAGACGCCAGCATAGAAACATCCACAAAGCAACTTGGGTTTCCTATTCAGGAACTCTAGAACTATTGAAAAGCTCCTCGGAACAATTTTTTATTTGCCTTTTTGCCACATATCGTATGCTGCGTGAATCTGGCGTACATAATTTTTGAAAAAAAAATTGTATGTCAAAATATTCAGAATTTTTTTTCCCTTTTCAAGAACTCTAGAACTATTTCCAACCGTATGTCAACATCCCAGACATGTCTTCGTGTTATTCCTCATTTTAGTCTTCGTATTGATTTCTTTCTTCTTATTCGTCCCATATTTGTATTAGTCTCTATGGTTTTTTATTCCTTGCCTTTGTGTAAGTCACTTCCGTTGCATCGCAAGTGTCACACAATTTCCGTAGCGAATTTCTTATTCACTACCTTGCTAAAGTAGTTATACCTATTAGTCCACGCACAAAATTTTAACCACATGTAGCAAGGCGTATGCCTCTAGCAGGGGTTATATCAAAGTATCATTATTGTATATGTTAAACCACTTACTCTTCCTAGCGAAAATAAAAATGTTGCGATATTTTTACTTCCGCTACATATGTCTGTTAAGCTGTGAAAAATGCAAGATCCCAAATGCTTGGGTTACCTTATCTGTAGAGCTGGATATTGGCATGGGAAATGGTGAATCTATCTGTCCTCATGGCAATGGCAAACCTACGAGCGTATTTCTGCCTTAAAAAAGCTTTACATAAAATCCGTTTGCCGTTCGAAGGCAGCGTAAAACTCTGGGTCCCTCCATTTGTGTAACAACATAGAGATGCACATCTCAAATTGGAGGGGAAGCTCGGTCAAATACTTAGCAAAAGTGTGCATAGCAAATATTTATTTACTTTATACAATACGGTGCCCTTTTAGTATTACTAAGAGCAATTTTGCTCGGAAAAAACCTGTGTTAATAGGTACGCCTAGAATCTAACCAACTACTTAGTTGGGTCATTGGATATTTTTTAAAATTAGAGCACTGCACGCGGTAAGATATCTTATTGCAAATTTGTTAAACTTCAAAACTTCCTCATACCATCCCAGCAATTTATACTTGACTGCTGTGCCCTGAGGACGCTAGTCTGCGTTACACCTGGGTGGTTGCTCTGCATTCAATAAGTCTCTTAAAGATAGCTCACTACTCTAACGTATAAGCAAAAACCAACAAAAAAAAAAAAACTAATGCATAGTCTATGATATTTTAAATCTCCTCACATTGTTTTTACTATAACTACTAAAAATTCAAATTATTTGCCATACAATGTTGCAGTTGCTAATGAAAAAATGTTTAAATGGCTAACAATTCCACTTTACCTTACATTAGACTGCATCACTGCCTATACAAAAAAAAAAATCGGTACTGTGTTTCCATTGAAATTAGAAAAACTATTATATTTTAAGACGCCCTCAAAAATTTTTCGGAAAACTATTAAGATTTACGTGAGCTGGACCGATTTGAAAATACCTCAAAAATGGATTTTTTTTATTAATAAAAATAGTTTCTCAAAGATGTTTTTTGAAAAAATCCCCTCAAATGACAAAAGAGGTTAAGCTTAAAAAATTTATATATATATTTTTTTTATTAAAAAAAAAATTTGAACGGAATCGTAATAATGAGATTTTCGATGCTGTTTTTTTACTTTTTTCAAAGATTGGTATAAGAAAAACTTGAATAACTGAACCTTTGCTAATAAGCTTATGCAAAGGATGAAAGAGAAAGGTAGGATGAACGAACGTCATTCAAAGTTGAATTAAGATTTGTTGGTATTTGAAAAAAAAAAATAATAATTGGGACACGAATGACTTTTTTTTGCAAAGTATAAAAATAGTGAGAAAATAAATTTTTACTGAGGTCCCATAAATCTAAATCAGAATAGTTTTGGCCCAGTTATTCGTAAATCAATCTTTGAAAAAAGTAAAAACATCAGCATCAAAAATCTCATTATTACGATTCCGTTGAAAAGATTTTGAAATATTTGTATGCAGATTTTTAAAGCTTAATCTGCTTTGTTATCGAAGGGGACTTTTTTTTCAAAAAGTTCTTTTAGAAACTATTTTTATTCATAAAAAACTCCATTTTTGGAGGTATTTTCAAATCGGTCCAGCTCACGTAAATCTTAATATTTTTCCGAAATATTCGGTGGACGTCTTAGAATATAATAAATTTTGTAGTCACGATGCAGTCTACTGTACATACTGGTGTATGTAGGTAGTATTTGAGTACTAATAATTTAATTTTTACACCTTTGTCGCCACGACCACTAATATCTTTGTTAAAATACTCATGCGGAGCAACGACATTAACTGATTTTTGTAAAATGGTTATTATACATACATACATGCATATGTGTGCATAATACTACGTACATAATAACTAAATAATAACTAAAAATAAAAAAAGACGAAAAAATACTATTACTGCTTATACTGGTGTATTATACTTTTCCAATGTTTTTTTTTTTATATGCAAATTGCATACCTGTGTGGGTCGCACTTGTGCTGTGTATGAGGCCTTCAAAAAATATGTGTATGTACATACATAAGTAAAAGCAAATGCAAGAGTATTTATACGCACATAAGTGTGTACACAAATAACATACTTCTAAAATGAACCTAATACGGCTTTAGAACAACAACAACAAAAACGGCAGCTTTAGAAAAATAACAAAAACAAGTTCAACTACAGTCTATATGTATGTGAAATGTACATGGCACAATGTACATATAGTAGTTGAGGTATTTGCATGTCCAAGAGGACATTGTACTCGTGCAGCTTTTTTCAGCCCACTGTCAACGCGCCGCTGAGTGTCACATTTGAGTAGCTGCAGTTTGCTAATAAATGCAAATAGGAATATGTAAACAAAAATACGCAAATTTAGCTTGTTGTACACTTGATTCGTTATGCATTTTGCCATTTGCAAATATCATACATACATACATATGTATGCATTTACATATTTACAAATATGTATATGAATCTCAGGTAGATATTATTAAAGGTGTGCGTTTTTGTATGAACATTAAGCAAACAACTTGTTACGGCAGTCGCGCATGCGCTATGCATTTGCGATTCTAATGTTGTTGCTGCGTTTCAAGTCAAATACTCTGCAAATTCTTCTCTGTTTATGTGTGCGTTTGCATGACTCCGTCTCGCTCATGTGGGTGGCTTTTGGAATCTACATACATATGTATGTCCATGCCTTGCTGTGCGCTTAATTAAAATATTCGTATGTGATTATCAAGTAAAATTACTATTTAAATCTGTGGCCTTTGCTGTGTTTTAAAGTTAAACAGAACACATAGTACATTTCGAGGGCCTTTATTTACAATTTTCATTAAAACTAATTTTTAATGTCGGAAGCCGTCTGTGACTTAACTTAACTATCATCACTGAAATGTATATTAACAAGCGATATATGTGGTTAAAATTAACATAATGTCAGTTAAGTCTTAGGCGGATTTTTGTATCAGAATCTCATTTTTGTTGAAACTGCAGAAAGACGGTCTTTCATATATAAGTCGTCTTTATGTTTTTAATATTTTCAGAATTTTAAAATATCAACATCTAAATTTGGTATGGGTACCAACATGGGTGACCGCTTTATTTTGTTCTATGTCCAAAATAAGCACATCCTTCAAAAAAAATTATGAAAAAAAATATTTAAAAAATTGGAACCCTACCAGGGTTAAAAAAATTAAACTTAGAAAAATCGCGAATATTCGACAAGATTTTGACTTTCACCAGCTATAAATCAACGCTTTTAAACTTATTTATATAAATTCATAAGCTCGTTGAGTTATCACGAAGTCAAACTTTTGTCTAATTTTTGTGATATGAAAAAAATTTTATATTTTTTCGTACGCGATAGCAAATCCTTAAAAGTTTGTCTGACATTTCGTAATTTCATGGACGTATTTATTTTGTGCACAAAAAAAAGGGCTACTCCATAATGTCGATAATTTAAGGACCACCCTAATGTATATACTTACTTAGTCGATAAATAGACTTTTGTGTGAGTATGAAATTTTGTTCAAATCATTTATCAAACAGTAAATAGTAAGAAAACTAAATTATTACCTTGTGGGCATCAACAATAAAAGCATTCGAAAACTCACTAAGTTTAACTAACACTTCGCTATCTAAATGAGGCTTTAAGCTCATCACAAACAAATCGTAAAACTTTATTTTATCAAATTTTTAGCATTTACCCAGCCAACAGTAATTGATAAGCAGCTGACTATATGTGCATGTATACAGGGCCGGCGTGAGGGGGGTTTAATTGCCGGAGGTCTGGTGCCAAAAAATATAGAAAAAATTGAAAAAAATTATTTTATTCAATTTTGAAAAGCGCAAATATGGAAAAAAGTACGAAATGGAAATAGCGATTTTGGTGCTTTTCTTTAATATGAAAAATTTATGTCCGATTATGGACCATTTCGGGACCGTTTCAAGACTACTTCGAGATTATTTTGGCAACAGTTCACGACAGTTACATTAGTTAAGTTAGTTAGTTACAGTAGAATAGACCTGTTAATATATTTTATTATTTTTTCATTGAAAACACATTTTACTTGAACATAACCAAATACCAAAAATTACGTAGTTTTAGTTTAATTGTAATAATCTTGTATATTAAATGAATTATTTAGGCCCTTATAATTAATACTAAATAAACCTTCGGGGGACTCCGTAAATCTCCGCTGGGGCCCGGTCCGGCTCTCGAGGGCCCCGCATGTGTACAGGGTGAGCAAAATATCGCATATATCCCCACAAAAACGTGCCAACTCTAAATTGTATCCAATGATTACGGTCAAAAATGAAGCAATGAGCGAAGTTTTGGAACACCCTAGACATAGTCAGCATATTAGCTGTGATTTAATATTTTTTTTTATCTGCATAGATACAACATCGCTGTAGATGCATTGATTTCATGCCATTAACTTGCTGGCTACAACCATTTGGACTGAGTCACTGTTGGTAAATATGCGCTGTGAAAAAAAAAGAAATAATAATAATAATAATAAAAAATAAAAGTTCAAGAGTGACAATAAAACGACAATGTTTATTGTATTAATCGCATCGATTTACCTTGAACGTTGAATGACTCGCACGAGTTAAAGGAAAATTATGTTTAAATTATTGAAGTGACAGACAGGCCGTCAGTGAGTCAGTACGTCAGTACGTCAGTTGCACTCTGCAGGGCATTGTGCTAACTAAACTGGCTAATTGCCTGCCGCAATGCCGCAATTACGCAGTCGCGCCTTTTCTTACCATTCTTTGCTCTGTTTTTACTTTTTTTTCAGCCAGCCGTTGCAACTGGTGAATGAATTGCGAGTTGAATGCTATGTCCATTAGCGCCTGAATTTTTATAATAAAACATTTTTATGTCTTAAAAAATTCGCTATGAAAATTATGGTTAATGTGAATAAAAATATGAATTTTTGTGACTCTCAGTGCGAGTACATCTATGCTTAAAGGTAGATAGGTACTTGTCAAAGCCCAGGCCAAGCAAAAATGGTTTTGGTGCTACTTTTTTGTAAATTAATACTATTTATTTCGTTTTTGTTTATTGTTTTATTTTTATTTGGCACTGTCTTGCAATCAGTAATTGCATTAATAAACACAAATATATTTATCGACAGGCGGGGCAATTCGCATACTAGCTGACTTGACTGGCTGCCTCGTCTGGGAAGTTGTTGATTTTTGGTAGTAAATAATTTTCCTTTCCTATTTTTATTTGGTATACCTTGGCGTAGCTGCTATTTGCTATTCTCCGAGTTATTAATAAAAATTATGGAAATTGAAATGAAAAAAATTAGAATTACACAGTGATTGGAGGAGTGGCGGCATTTTGGCAGACTGTTTGTTATTTCAATTAAAAGTTTTAAAAATTATCTTTGATGTTTTTTTTTTGTTTCACTGGTTTATTTATACTTTATTGGCGACTTTAGTGTGAAGCATATGTATTATCTAAAGATATGTCATCTAAAGTCCGACAATAAGCTACTAATGAATACA
>NW_016160876.1:57980-58209 GCF_001687245.7 Rhagoletis zephyria | reverse complement strand
TTTATTGACTGACTGTATTAAGGTAGCTGTGATGGATTGCATAAAAAAAATTAATTTGTCTTTTCTTAAAAAAGGTAGCTCAGGTGGCTTGCATTTTTAAATAAATTTAGTGAGAAAGTGGTAATTATTTTGACACTTTTTTTTAAATGCCTCTTTTTCTGCAACTGCATTGCCTTTCTCAATTGTCCTTCAGGATCTTGGCCTTTGTTTATGGAATCGCTAAGTATAA
>NW_016160876.1:57310-57935 GCF_001687245.7 Rhagoletis zephyria | reverse complement strand
TTAATGATAATCTCTGCGCGAAAAAATAAAAATCATAAAATAATCATTATTTGTAATCCCAAAAATAAAAATGAAATAATAATTATTTCCGTTTGAGCGAAAAAATAAAACTCAATAATAATTCATAAAATAATTATTAAATGCTGATTTAATATATTTTACTCATAATGATTACCTTCCCTGCTTTTAAAATTTAAAATAGAATAGTTTCACTACTTTTGGACTGGTGCGGAACCAGTTCGTTTTTGGCGAAAAAGAATTAGTACTGAACTAGAAATCTGGTTCACAAGTTCATGTTTTCCCTACAGGGGATGGTTCCGTGCGCAGAAGTGGAAAATTTTGACTGCCATTCACCTGGGAGTGACCAGAAGCGATTCTTGTGCGTACGGTTCAAATCGCAGCTCACAACGTCCTGATATTTATATCCACGTATCCTCTGTGTAGCAACCGAACACCAGTTTGGGAGCGATCTAAAGTGAGAAGGCGTAAAATTTCGCGTGCGCTGGGTTTGGGTCCGGCCACGTTAAAACCCCGCCCAATGAAAAATAAAAAAACAGCCTCGGATGAGACCCCCATTTTCTGATGACCACGGCAAACGTATAAAGGACTATGATTTAAGGGTATG
>NW_016160876.1:53008-55739 GCF_001687245.7 Rhagoletis zephyria | reverse complement strand
GAGGCATGGACAATGAAAGCATATGATGAGGCGGCTCTTGGAGTTTTCGAGAGAAAGATTCTGCGAAAGATTTACGGACCTTTACGCGTTGGTGATGGCGAATATCGCAGACGATTTAACGATGAGCTGTATGAGCTCTACAACAATATAGACATAATGCAGCGAATTAAAATTCAGCGGCTCCAATGGCTTGGCCATGTCGTTCGAATGGGCACAAATGCTCCTGCTCTGAAAATATTCAACGCGGGCCGTGATGCTGGTAACAGAGGAAGAGGAAGGCCTCCTCTGCGCTGGAAAGACCAGGTGGAGAAGGACTTGGCTTCACTTGGCATTTCCAATTGGCGTCATTTAGCACAGAAGAGAAATGACTGGAGTGCTGTGTTGGACTCGGCCAAAATCGCTTAGGCGGTTACAGCGCCAATAAAGAAGAAGAAGAAGAAATGCTTAGGTAGCTAAATAATAAGGCCATAAAAACTTTAGATCGTTAGCAAAATTATTGTAAAGGCTTTATTCCCACGTTTTGTTTTACATAAGCATAATTAATGCAAATGCTTTATTCCCATGTTTTTGCTGACATAAGCATATTCCACATTTTGTGTCTACTTTCATTTGCGTGCATTAATCAACAATGTCTTATATGTAACTTGACACATGCCAAATTATTTGGCTATAAGAATACACTAAAAGGCATAAAGTGCAAGCTACGCCTAAAAGAATGCAAGCGAAAATTATTGCCCTTTTGAAAAAAGCCAATGCAATATTAATATATCGACTTTTCTTATTTAATAACAATATTAGCAATGCCTTGCCTTTGTAACGTAGCGTTCACTACAGTACAATAATACACAGCATAATAGAGTAGATACGTACTCCACAGTACCTACATACACCACCGTACATACATACACCGCCCAGCTAGAGAAAAATCCGAAAACCGATCAGAAAAAGGACAAAAAAGTGGATGAAGTGCGGATTTTTGTCCGTTTACTGATTCCATTTCCGGATGCTTTTACGATCCGTTTTCCCACTAAAGTGTGCGGCAGAAACGTACGTACAGACAACAGTATGTGAAACGGATACGTTTTCGGCTGTTTTTTTTTTTTTTAAATTTTGACTTGTAGAATTTTTGGTTCAATACGCTTTCCTTCTGCACTTCACAGATACTTTTTATGGTTCAAAAGAAATAAAATAAAATTAGGAAGCGCCTGAGGGAATTCGAACCCGGCACCTTCTGGAAGCTAACGAATAGCAGCACACTCCTCTGCACGCTCATCNTTTTTTTTTTTAAATTTTGACTTGTAGAATTTTTGGTTCAATACGCTTTCCTTCTGCACTTCACAGATACTTTTTATGGTTCAAAAGAAATAAAATAAAATTAGGAAGCGCCTGAGGGAATTCGAACCCGGCACCTTCTGGAAGCTAACGAATAGCGGCACACTCCTCTGCACGCTCATCCATTGCCGACTACGGATGTATGCTTTCAAATGTTTAGCTTAAGCAAATAAAATACAACTATTGCTTTCAAATGACATCATCTTTTTCGAACGTTTTCCGCATACGAAAATTGATGATAACTGTAAGAGTTTTTTGTTTGCGTTTTCGGATACGGAAAATTGAACTAAACTGCACTGCATACTCCACTGTACATACATAACAACACGTATATATGAGTAGTCCACTTGCGAAGTGCGCTATGTAAATTTTTTTCGATTTTTAGTTTTTGGTGTTAACGTACCAGTATTTAAAGTAGATTCATGTCCACTAACAATACAGTGCAAAATCCTTATATATTCTGAATAAAATAGTATAGTAGTAGTAGTAGTAGTATAGTGCTTTAACCATTCGAAGTTTCTACTCTATGCAGACGATTTGAAAATTTTCAGAAGTGTTACCTGCTTGTCGGATATTTCACTTTTGCAAAGTGACTTAAATAATTTAACTAACTGGAGTCTCACAAATAATTTATCGCTTAATATTAATAAATGTTTTCACATGACTTTTGCTAAAATTCTAAATCCTATTATCTCAACTTATACCATTTCTAACGTTCTCCTATCTGTTGTAAATGAATTTGTGGATCTTGGCCTGGTATTCGACTGAGGAGTTTCCTTTGTCAACCACATAAGTTTTATTATTCCTAAAGCCTATTCTAACTTATCTTTTCTGCGTCGCTATGCGAGAGACCTTAGAAATCCATTTATAACTCTCCAGTTAANGTTTTATTATTCCTAAAGCCTATTCTAACTTATCTTTTCTGCGTCGCTATGCGAGAGACATTAGAAATCCATTTATAACTCTCCAGTTAAATCAAAATTGGAGTATGCGTCTGTAATCTGGAACCCAATTTATTCCACTCACTTCCAAAGAATTGAAAGAGTCCAACGTAGTTTTGTCCGCTTTGCTCTGCAACCTCTTGGTTTTAGTGAGCCTCTTCCGTCTTATGGGGCCCGATGTATGTTAATAAATATGAAATCTCTTGCTTCACGACGCATTATACACTCGCTAATGTTCATTTACGACATAGTCTGTGGCGTCATTAATTGTCCTGATCTCCTTGAGCAGATATGTTTTAACGTTCCCCATCGAGAACTCCGCTTTCGTTATCCGTTTCATGTGAAAACTGCCAAATCTAATTACTTAAATTTCGCCCCTATTATAAGGGCCCTTACTAAGCTTAATAGTATATTTAGTAGCCTCGATTTAGATTTCGCTCTTCCTAGATCCTTATTTT
>NW_016160876.1:43885-52998 GCF_001687245.7 Rhagoletis zephyria | reverse complement strand
TAGATTTCGCTCTTCCTAGATCCTTATTATACCTTTCATGAGCATGAAATGGTATTATAACTTTGGTCCGATGTTTGTAAGTACCAGAACAAAAAGAGATAGACCCATGAAAATGTATACTTATATGATCAGAACGTCGAGCTGAGTTGATTTAGCCATGTCCGTCTGTCCGTCTGTCCGTCTGTCCGTCTGTCCGTCTGTCCGTCTGTCCGTCTGTCTGTCTGTTTGTATGCAATCTAGTCTCTCAGTTTTCGAGATATCCGGATCAAATTTGGTAGGTGGGTGTATTTTTATAATGTATTAATCATTTGTCGGAACCGGAAGAATCGGACCACTATAACATATAGCTCCCATACAACTGATTGTTCAGATATGAGATTTTTCGTTATAACTTCTCCATTTATGCAGCTACGAACATGAAATTTTGCAATACTTGCACCCATTATCAACAGAATACTTACAGTGAAAATTACAAAGATCGGGTCACTATAACCTATAGCTCCCATACAACTGATTGTTCAGATATGAGATTTTTCATTATAACTTCTCCATTTATGCAGCTACGAACATGAAATTTTGCAATACTTGCACCCATTATCAACAGAATACTTACAGTGAAAATTACAAAGATCGGGTCACTATAACCTATAGCTCCCATACAACTGATTGTTCAGATATAAAATTTTGCGTTATAACTCCTCCATTTATATAGCTAGGAACATGAAATTCCGCACTGTTTTCAATAATTATCAACAGAAAACTTACAGTGAAAATTACAAAGATCGGGTCACTATAACCTATAGCTCCCATACAACTGATTGTTCAGATATAAAATTTTGCGTTATAACTCCTCCATTTATATAGCTAGGAACATGAAATTCCGCACTGTTTTCAATAATTATCAACAGAAAACTTACAGTGAAAATTAAAAAGATCGGGTAACTATAACCTATAGCTCCCATACAACTGATTGTTCAGATATGAGATTTTTCGTTATAATTCATCCATTTATGTAGCTAGGACCATGAAATTTCGCGCTGTTTTCACTCATTATCAACAGAAGACTTACAGCGAAAATAACAAAGATCGGGTCACTATAACCTGCAGCCCCCATACAACTGATTGTTCAGATATGAGGTCTTTTATCATAACTCCTCCATTTATGCAGCTAGGAACATGAAATTTCGCACCATTTTCACTCATTATTAACAGAATACTTACAGTGAAAATAACAAGGATCGGATGACTACAACATATATCTTCCATACATCTGATTGTTCAGATATGGGATTTTACTGTAAAACTCCTTTATTTGAACAGCTAAAACCGATAAATTTCGTAAGATATTTTATAAATAATAATACAAAGTCTACTGAGAAAATCGTCAAAATCTATGCTGTATAAGCTTTATCTCCTATAGCACTGATTGTTAAGATACCAGTTTTTGCCATATATCTCCTTTATGTACGAAACTAAACCCAATAAATTGTGTTACCGGTTTACATACCGATCACATAGCGGTGAAAATCACTTAGATTGGTGTCATATAAAGTATATCTTCCATACCTCTGATTGTTTAGATGCGATTTTTTATATAAGTATGTAACTCCTCTATCGATGTATGCAGATGTATTCAAAGCAGTAATCTGTCAAAGTAAAATTTGCAGATGTTCATGAAAGGTATGAAGCCTTCGGCATAGCCGAAGACAGCGCTGCTCTTACTTGTTTTTATCTAAGCTTGAATCCAATTATCTCTAATTATGTAGTTTAGTTTGTAAGCTTTATCTTTAAGCTGATGTTGTACCTCTAGTCTGTAAGGTTTGTAACCATAAACTTAATAAAGAAATGAAATAAAATGAAATGAAATGTTAGCTACTCTAGCAAAAGTCGCTATAATACTTACTGTATGTATATATACACTTTCAAAAGTCACTATAATATTTATTGTACGTATTTATACAAGTTAAAAAGAGTCCATCTTTTGATGAACTTAGAAAACTGCAAGAAAACGTGGTAGATTCGGTGCCTAGTGGAAGACGTCTTAAAAAAGAGGCTGCCCAACCTTCATGGAAGAGAGAACGCGAAAAGCTTAAAAACGCTGGCTATATAAAACTTACTGTTTCAAAACTCGCTACATTTAATTTCTATTTATAAAATTTGCAAAAATTACCACACCAAGATTTTGATTTTTAATGTTATTAGGCTCTTATTTATCCAAATTTTCAGATAATAAAAAGAAATATACAATTTGGATGTTACTTGTTGTTGTAGACGTTTTTTAATTTATGGCTTACTATTATAAAATCACATAACGCTGTTTGCAAGTGGACTAAATACTCATATACACTTCGGTACGCACATACAGCATCAGGCAAAACACTGCTAGCAGCACACCAGCCACTTCGTTCGCCAACTACAATCGGGACAGCGCGCATGACGAATTCTTAAACCAGGTACGCAGCAACGAGTATAAAAAGCGGAACAAGTACGCAGTCGAGTCAGTCTTGCTAGCTAAGTGTTTAACTTAACTAGTCGGTTGGGGCTTGGTGGTGTGTCTTTAGACGCGGTAATTCGTCTCTGACTAGTTGGTCCAAACATAGCTTGACCAGTCGGTTGGCGCCTGGTGGTGCGTCTGTCAGACGCGCTAATTCGTCTCTGGCTGGTTAATCCAAGCACGGCTTTACCAACCGGTTGGCGTCTGGTGGTGTGTCTTGCGGACGCGCTAATTCGTCTCCGGCTGGCCGAGCCGCGATTACCGCCGCCCCCATTCCAGCCCCTACTCACGTAGTGTGCGATTATGGGAACGGCGGTACCTGACGCCGTGAGTCTTGCTAGGTCGTTCCACTACACCGGTTGCCGAGCCGCCGAGTACTAGTACGAACAACCTGTTGCTATTAGAAGTTACCCGCTGCCGAAGATCACCCGTCGGGGCGCGACCTTTGGTCACCGTTGCACAGCAGTTGCTCAGAGCCCCCNACCAGCCACTTCGTTCGCCAACTACAATCGGGACAGCGCGCATGACGAATTCTTAAACCAGGTACGCAGCAACGAGTATAAAAAGCGGAACAAGTACGCAGTCGAGTCAGTCTTGCTAGCTAAGTGTTTAACTTAACTAGTCGGTTGGGGCTTGGTGGTGTGTCTTTAGACGCGGTAATTCGTCTCTGACTAGTTGGTCCAAACATAGCTTGACCAGTCGGTTGGCGCCTGGTGGTGCGTCTGTCAGACGCGCTAATTCGTCTCTGGCTGGTTAATCCAAGCACGGCTTTACCAACCGGTTGGCGTCTGGTGGTGTGTCTTGCGGACGCGCTAATTCGTCTCCGGCTGGCCGAGCCGCGATTACCGCCGCCCCCATTCCAGCCCCTACTCACGTAGTGTGCGATTATGGGAACGGCGGTACCTGACGCCGTGAGTCTTGCTAGGTCGTTCCACTACACCGGTTGCCGAGCCGCCGAGTACTAGTACGAACAACCTGTTGCTATTAGAAGTTACCCGCTGCCGAAGATCACCCGTCGGGGCGCGACCTTTGGTCACCGTTGCACAGCAGTTGCTCAGAGCCCCCCGCCGTGCCGCCGCCGCTGGTCCCCGCTGCTCAACAGTTGCTGAGAACCACCCGCCGTGCTGCTAGCGCCCTCACCGTTGCTCCTGAGAGCCACCCGCCGTGCTCTCCCCACTTGGCTCTTCAGTAGTCACCGTCATCCGCTCCGACCCGACCGCTCGAAGCCAACAAACGTCGCTATACTCTCTCCCTCCCCCTCTCTTTGGGCATAAGGTTGCTGGCACTCTGGTCATAGCGCTGTGTGTGTGTGTGTTTTCGAAGTAAATACACGAGATTAGTGTGTTTTATTTGGTGGGGGTTAGTGGAATCTTCGCTGGATTCTGGATCGGATGAGTTCACCTCAGCCCTCGACAAAACCCACCTCATAAATGGCGCCCGAGCAGGGACCCAGCTCAGCAGGCGCATGTGCAAAAAACTTAACAAGCGCCAATACTGCGGAAGCGGGCTCGCCGAACACCAACAGATGACATACGCGCCAGCGAGAGTAACACCGATAGGCTGAACGTCGACTCCCTCAGCTGGATCTACCTGCTAAAGAAGTAAAAGTTAATAGAGGAGTGCATGCGGCACCGAATTTTTGTAGAGGGATACACAGTTGCCGACCTGCGCAACGCGCTTAGCGCATACGTGAAAGCGAAGCGACACCGCAAATCAACAAAGGATCTATTGAGGGGCTTGGAAGAAGAGATTAAAGCNGACCTGCGCAACGCGCTTAGCGCATACGTGAAAGCGAAGCGACACCGCAAATCAACAAAGGATCTATTGAGAGGCTTGGAAGAAGAGATTAAAGCAGAAGTGGAGAGGCCAGTAAAGCTGCAACCCAGCACCATTCCCACCGTCCGGATCGACAACTGCAGTCCACAGCCAGGGAAAATGAAGCATACAACAGCAAAGCGTAATGAGATCAGCGAAGCAGAGCTAATGAATACCGTTCGGCGATGGGACGTACACTTTTCGGGGGGCGACGCGCTGCACGACTTCCTGGAGAGAATCGAAGAGCTAGTCGAGTGCTATCGCATCCCACTGGACAACCTCCTCCCAACCTTATCTGAAGTGTTGCGTGGGAAGGCCCTCCAATGGTTCCGCGTACGAAAGCCACAGATAAATTCGTGGTCAGCGTTCCGCGCAGAAGTAGAGCGGTTCTTCCTCCCAAGGTGACATGAAGCCAGCTGGAAGATGCCATCCGGCAGCGCCACTACAGACGCTTATACGCCAACACCCGACTATGTGCGGAGAGGGTCACCTGGAACGCATCTACGCTGGCCTACGTATGGAGTATCGTCTCTTCGTCAAGTGAGGGGAGTTTAAAACGATCAAGGAGCTGATGGATCTCCCGACGAATTTGAGCATCTGAAAGGCGAGGATGCCAGAAATGGCAGACAAGCAGCACACAGCGTTGCAAAGGACGCGGGCACCTCCGATTCCGTTGCCGAAAGACGAAAAGACTGTTCTGCTCTAGGTGCGGTCGAGATAACGGCTTCTCCAGGGATTGTCCGTGCAACACTGCCACCATTATGCCGCCCCGCAAAATACGCAGCACCTGAACAGTTCCGATCGCCACCGTCCGTGTGGGCACTAACACCCAACAAGGAGGAAAAGTAGATGGTCGCTACTATATAAATGTGAGCGTAGAAGGTATGAGCGTACGAGCACTATTGGACACCGGCGCTATGCTCCCCTGCATCGAAGAGCCCATACGTCAACACCTAGAAGAGGGGAAAATCCGGCAGCGGCCTAATCACCGAAATGTACAACTGGCCGATCAAACATGCGTCTCCAGCTTGTACACTTATCCAGTAAGGATAACGTTCAACGAGCGAGCAACAACCATCCTGGCATTGGCACTCCCAAATCTCGCAGAACGCATGATCCTGGGGAAGTATTTCCTTAGGGACAGAGGAGTCATCCTCTCCCTGGATGGACAACCACTGCCCACACCCACACCGCGAACAACGGATTCACCCGCCCAGCTGTACGCATTAACCGAGAACATCTGAACGGCGAACAGAATGAGCAGCTGGTCGAATTCCTTACACACCACCAGCAGACCTTCAGCAGAATTAACGGACCCAGCACCGTCGCTGAGCATGTAATCACCCTTAAGCACAACCGGCCACTGAAACAGCGTTACTACCCCCGCAACCCGGCCATGCAACAGGTGATCAATGCGGAAGTCGATGAGCTACTGGCAGCTAAGTGGATCGAACCATCAAAGAGCGCGCACAGCTCGCCGATTTTCCTAGTTCGTAAGAAGCAAGGGAGCTGGAGGATGTGCATAGACTACCGTCAACTCAACGCCGCCAGCGATCCAGAAGNTAACGGACCCAGCACCGTCGCTGAGCATGTAATCACCCTTAAGCACAACCGGCCACTGAAACAGCGTTACTACCCCCGCAACCCGGCCATGCAACAGGTGATCAATGCGGAAGTCGATGAGCTACTGGCAGCTAAGTGGATCGAACCATCAAAGAGCGCGCACAGCTCGCCGATTTTCCTAGTTCGTAAGAAGCAAGGGAGCTGGAGGATGTGCATAGACTACCGTCAACTCAACGCCGCCAGCGAACCAGAGACATACCCGCTGCTCCAGATCGGAGCAATCCTCGACCAGCTCAGAGAGGTGATGTACATATCCACGATTGATTTGAAAAATGGCTACTGGCAGATACCCATATNACGCCGCCAGCGAACCAGAGACATACCCGCTGCTCCAGATCGGAGCAATCCTCGACCAGCTCAGAGAGGCGATGTACATATCCACGATTGATTTGAAAAATGGCTACTGGGAGATACCCATATCCAAAGGATCACGGCCGTACACCGCCTTCACCGTCCCAGGGAGGGGGCTGTTTCAGCGCGCTCTTGACGAGATCCTCGGTCCCGAACTCCAGCCGAAGGTATTTGCATATCTAGATGATATAATCGTCCTAGGAGACACCTTCGACGAACTCATGAGCAATCTACGCGAAGTGTTCGAACGACTCCAGAGAAAGAGCATGCACGTAAACTTCGACAAATGTAGCTTTGTGCAACAGAAGCTCCACCACCTCGGCCACATCGTTAGCTCAGAGGGAATACACACTGACCCTGCAAAAATATCCGCCGTACAAGAATATCCGAGAGCTTCGTCGATTCCTCGGTCTCGCATCATGGTACCGTCCTTCGTCGCCGATTTANTACACACTGACCCTGCAAAAATATCCGCCGTACAAGAATATCCGAGAGCTGCGTCGATTCCTCGGTCTCGCATCATGGTACCGTCCTTCGTCGCCGATTTCTCCACGCTTGCAGCACCACTCAACCAACTGCTAACGAAAGGCCAGACTTGGGTATGGGACGCACCATAAGCAAACGCGTTCCTTGCATTAAAACAGAAGCTGACGAGCGCGTCAGTTCTCTGCAGCCCCCACTTCAGCCGCCCCTTTTTCCTCTAAACCGACGCCAGCGGAGAAGGGCTCGGAGTGGTCCTGTTTCAACGTCACTCCAACCACGAGAGTCGTAGCGTACGCCAGCCGAAGCCTGAATGACCTGGAGAAGCGGTATTCAGCCACTGAACAAGAGTGCCTCGCCGTGCTATGGGGAATCCGCAAGATGNCGGTATTCAGCCACCGAACAAGAGTGCCTCGCCGTGCTATGGGGAATCCGCAAGATGAGACCGTACCTGGAAGGATAGCACTTCACAGTAATCACCGACCACCACTCATTAACTTGGCTAAACTCGCTACAGAACCCATCCGGACGACTGGCGAGATGAGAGCTCGAACTCCAACAGTATAACTCGGACATCGAATATCGGAAGGGAGCGCTGAACGTAGTAGCACATGCACTCTCACATGGGAAGTCGTCAACGCCGACTTTGTCGGACCGCTTCCACGCTCCAAACAAGGAAACACGTGCCTACTCGTCCTGGTCGATAAATTCTCTAAATAGGTTGAGTAAATTCCGGTGTGCCAAGCCACCACCGCAAGCGTCATCAAAGCGCTCCAGGAGAGAATCATTTACCGGTTTGGCGGTAATTCGCGGGAAAAGCGCTGGCAGCGTTCCTCAGCGAACACCGCATCGAATNAACACGTGCCTACTCGTCCTGGTCGATAAATTCTCTAAATAGGTTGAGTAAATTCCGGTGTGCCAAGCCACCACCGCAAGCGTCATCAAAGCGCTCCAGGAGAGAATCATTTACCGGTTTGGCGGTAATTCGCGGGAAAAGCGCTAGCAGCGTTCCTCAGCGAACNCAAGCCACCACCGCAAGCGTCATCAAAGCGCTCCAGGAGAGAATCATTTAACGGTTTGGCGGTAATTCGCGGGAAAAGCGCTAGCAGCGTTCCTCAGCGAACACCGCATCGAACATAAATTCACCGCAGCCTATGCCACTCACGAAAACCCGACCGAGCGAACCAATCGGGTAGTTAAAACTATGATAGAACAGCGCTCAAGAACAGATCATCGCACCTGGGATCAGGAGCTTCCCCAGATCACCTTCGCCATAAATACGGCTCAACAGGAATCAACGCAAGCTTCCGCCGCGGAAATCAATTTCGGGCGCAATCCAGCGNACATTATACATCTGATTGTTCAGATATGGGATTTTACTGTAAAACTCCTTTATTTGAACAGCTAAAACTGATAAATTTCGTAAGATATTTTATAAATAATAATACAAAGTCTACTGAGAAAATCGTCAAAATCTATGCTGTATAAGCTTTATCTCCTATAGCACTGATTGTTAAGATACCAGTTTTTGCTATATATCTCCTTTATGTACGAAACTAAACCCAATAAATTGTGTTACCGGTTTACACACCACAATGCATCCGACCATGGCGCCCGCCATTCGAGAGCATCTCCTGGCCACCAAACAAAGCCAGGATTCAACGAATCCAGATTTTCCGAGGGCCACCGCTCCTGGCAGCGGCCACTGCATCAAACGAAACCCGCCACCGTAGAGGCGCCCGCCACCTAAGAGCAACAACCCAGCCCTGCCGAGTCACAGTCGCCCAATCGTAAGCCGGGCGTCGCACAGTGGCCAATTTTTGGAAAACCCTGGCCAGAAGTCCAAAAAAATTGGTGCATTCGTATGCATAACTATCTTATATTGTTAGGAGGGCTCTATTGCGTATCGTTATTAGACAACAAGTCGATTCTCTTAAGGCATTTAGTGTTACAGGAGATCGAAGTGACTGTTGCTAGCAATTCGCTCTAAACTTTTTGTAAATTAGAGTTTTCGTCGTTGTTAAAATTGTGGTATTATCCTTAAAAAATAACAGTTTTCAAGTATCCGCTAATGGACATTGTAATCTAGAGTATGTAAAACATGTTTTTTCACTGTCACGCCATCTAAAAACTGACCTAAGACGTAGATATTCACTGATTGATTTTTTTGTTTACTTATTATGATGGATTAGGAAAATAGTTACGAGAGTGGTCGAGATGGGCGGTCTAATTTTCTTTTTAATATACATATATTGAAGTTTTTCCCATCCACCTTGGTTAAAACCACCTGCCACAAGCCGCCACTGTAGCTTGGACATCAGTTTTTATACGCGATTCTTATTTTTTTTTT
>NW_016160876.1:36866-43860 GCF_001687245.7 Rhagoletis zephyria | reverse complement strand
TGGATGGACAACCACTGCCCACACCCACACCGCGAACAACGGATTCACCCGCCCAGCTGTACGCATTAACCGAGAACATCTGAACGGCGAACAGAATGAGCAGCTGGTCGAATTCCTTACACACCACCAGCAGACCTTCAGCAGAATTAACGGACCCAGCACCGTCGCTGAGCATGTAATCACCCTTAAGCACAACCGGCCACTGAAACAGCGTTACTACCCCCGCAACCCGGCCATGCAACAGGTGATCAATGCGGAAGTCGATGAGCTACTGGCAGCTAAGTGGATCGAACCATCAAAGAGCGCGCACAGCTCGCCGATTTTCCTAGTTCGTAAGAAGCAAGGGAGCTGGAGGATGTGCATAGACTACCGTCAACTCAACGCCGCCAGCGATCCAGAAGCATACCCGCTGCTCCAGATCGGAGCAATCCTCGACCAGCTCAGAGAGGTGATGTACATATCCACGATTGATTTGAAAAATGGCTACTGGCAGATACCCATATCCAAAGGATCACGGCCGTACACCGCCTTCACCGTCCCAGGGAGGGGGCTGTTTCAGCGCGCTCTTGACGAGATCCTCGGTCCCGAACTCCAGCCGAAGGTATTTGCATGTCTAGATGATATAATCGTCCTAGGAGACACCTTCGACGAACTCATGAGCAATCTACGCGAAGTGTTCGAACGACTCCAGAGAAAGAGCATGCACGTGAACTTCGACAAATGTAGCTTTGTGCAACAGAAGCTCCACCACCTCGGCCACATCGTTAGCTCAGAGGGAATACACACTGACCCTGCAAAAATATCCGCCGTACAAGAATATCCGAGAGCTTCGTCGATTCCTCGGTCTCGCATCATGGTACCGTCCTTCGTCGCCGATTTATCCACGCTTGCAGCACCACTCAACCAACTGCTAACGAAAGGCCAGACTTGGGTATGGGACGCACCATAAGCAAACGCGTTCCTTGCATTAAAACAGAAGCTGACGAGCGCGTCAGTTCTCTGCAGCCCCGACTTCAGCCGCCCCTTTTTCCTCTAAACCGACGCCAGCGGAGAAGGGCTCGGAGTGGTCCTGTTTCAACGTCACTCCGACCACGAGAGTCGTAGCGTACGCCAGCCGAAGCCTGAATGACCTGGAGAAGCGGTATTCAGCCACCGAACAAGAGTGCCTCGCCGTGCTATGGGGAATCCGCAAGATGAGACCGTACCTGGAAGGATAGCACTTCACAGTAATCACCGACCACCACTCATTAACTTGGCTAAACTCGCTACAGAACCCATCCGGACGACTGGCGAGATGAGAGCTCGAACTCCAACAGTATAACTCGGACATCGAATATCGGAAGGGAGCGCTGAACGTAGTAGCACATGCACTCTCACATGGGAAGTCGTCAACGCCGACTTTGTCGGACCGCTTCCACGCTCCAAACAAGGAAACACGTGCCTACTCGTCCTGGTCGATAAATTCTCTAAATAGGTTGAGTAAATTCCGGTGTGCCAAGCCACCACCGCAAGCGTCATCAAAGCGCTCCAGGAGAGAATCATTTACCGGTTTGGCGGTAATTCGCGGGAAAAGCGCTAGCAGCGTTCCTCAGCGAACACCGCATCGAACATAAATTCACCGCAGCCTATGCCACTCACGAAAACCCGACCGAGCGAACCAATCGGGTAGTTAAAACTATGATAGAACAGCGCTCAAGAACAGATCATCGCACCTGGGATCAGGAGCTTCCCCAGATCACCTTCGCCATAAATACGGCTCAACAGGAATCAACGCAAGCTTCCGCCGCGGAAATCAATTTCGGGCGCAATCCAGCGGCGCCACGGCAGATACGCTCCGAAGGGGCAGTACCTGAAGAACACCCCACCGCACCTCCAGCCATCACCGAGTTATGGGCAGAGATAAAGGGGCACCTCATCGCGGCGGCCAAACAGCAGAAAAGGTACTACGACCTACGCAGACGGCCATGGAAACCTAACGTAGGAGAGAAGGTCATGAAGCGAGACCACCCTCTGTCCTCTGCTGTAGACAACTACACACAGTAGCTCGCGACAAAATTCTCAAGCCCGTATACAATAACCAAATACATCACTACCAACACGGTGGAGCTCGTAAATTCCGAGAGGCCCGGCAAACAACCAGCGCACGCGCACCTGCAGGACCTAAAACCTTTCGCCGCATAAACGACCAAAACCCGCTCTCCAGCTTACCATTTCAAATTCTTTCTCCAGTCACGCCAGACACGCCGCATTAATGGGTCGCAGAAAGCTCCACCCAGCTCCGCCCAGCTTCGCCGGACGAACCACAATGCATCCCACCATGGCGCGAATTTTGCAATACTTGCACCCATTATCAACAGAATACTTACAGTGAAAATTACAAAGATCGGGTCACTATAACCTATAGCTCCCATACAACTGATTGTTCAGATATAAAATTTTGCGTTATAACTCCTCCATTTATATAGCTAGGAANAAAAAAATTGGTGCATTCGTATGCATAACAATCTTATATTGTTAGGAGGGCTCTATTGCGTATCGTTATGAGACAACAAGTCGATTCTCTTAAGGCATTTAGTGTTACAGGAGATCGAAGTGACTGTTGCTAGCAATTCGCTCTAAACTTTTTGTAAATTAGAGTTTGCGTCGTTGTTAAAATTGTGGTATTATCCTTAAAAAATAACAGTTTTCAAGTATCCGCTAATGGACATTGTAATCTAGAGTATGTAAAACATGTTTTTTCACTGTCACGCCATCTAAAAACTGACCTAAGACGTAGATATTCACTGATTGATTTTTTTGTTTACTTATTATGATGGATTAGGAAAATAGTTACGAGAGTGGTCGAGATGGGCGGTCTAATTTTCTTTTTAATATACATATATTGAAGTTTTTCCCATCCACCTTGGTTAAAACCACCTGCCACAAGCCGCCACTGTAGCTTGGACATCAGTTTTTATACGCGATTCTTATTTTTTTTTTGTGTTTAAAAGATTCAAATTATGTAAAAAATTATTTCTGTCAAGATTTTGATGTTTTAAATATTTAAAAGGTTTTAGAATTTAAATGATGTCAGAAAGTACTACTATATTAGAGTGCTCAAACATGGGCATTAACAAATATCGGCTGCTTGTATCCTCGGACCCTGTCATTTCAAGTTTACGTTTAAACCCACCAAAACAAAATCATAAACTGTCGTCAGATACCATTTAATTATTATCAACTGTTGTAAATGTGGATGCGGAATTGCCATCAGAAAATATAGATATGAGCTTGGATACTTCAGATGATCTTAAAAATATATGCCTGTACCAACAAATATGTATGTCTTGTTTATTGATTCATTCAAAATCCCGCAGTTCCCGTGTAAATTTAAACACCAAGATTTTTAGAAACAAACATTAAGACCTCGTTAGTATTTGTCCGAGCTTCTCTTCCGATTTGTGGCGTGCGCTTTGATGTTGGCGCACAAAGGGGAGGGACCAACAGTTTTACGCCGAATCCGAACGGGGATTTTAATTTTATGAGAAGCTGTTCTTCGTGGCTGAATACACTCGGCGTTTGCCATTGCCTGCTAAAGGGCGTCTTTATTACAAAAAACTTGTTTGTTTCTTATTTGTCGATGTTGGTCGGAAACTGGGCTTGAACCCAGGCCCTGCGGAGTGATAGCGTATATTGCTAACCGCTACATCACATTATATAACAAAAAAGCAGAAAACATGACCTTTTATACATAACTACCTTCGTTTTGCTAAAAATCTGATTATTTTAAGCGTGCACAGTAGCCATTATGGATCCGCCATTTTGAATTTCGAAATTATGTGGTGAAATTTAAAACCAGCAACCAAAATAAAAACGAATACACAAGGTTTGATTACAACTGTACCACGCTTCGACTTTTGGCCAGCATTTTCGAAAAATTGGCCACTGTGCGGCGTGAGGACTGCAATGGGCCCAACGACGACTTGCCAAACATCAGCGACGCCGCGGACATGCAAAATCACGCACAGCTATCGTCACTAGCACTACTCGAAGAAAAAATTTCATGGATAACTTCCGCCTCAAACGCCTGAAGGTCACAGACCAAACACGATGGACGGTGAAATACAAGCACCGACCAGTCTTGGTGGCACGTAACGGCCCTGATCACGCCACCGTGAAATATCGCGGGCTGTGATATGAAGTTACATTCCGCGACTAAGCAACGCCAGACGTCACCTACACCACCACATGAAATTCATAAATTTATGTAATATATCTGCAATTGTCATTGTAAAAAAATTATCATTGGAACCAATTTTTATATTTATGTACACTGTCAAAATATTTTCTTATATACATTCATTCATTTATATACATATAATATCTTAGAAAAACTTGCCGTGTAGAAACTTTAAAAAGAAAAAAAAAATAGTAAAATATCAAGTACAATTGGGACACACGCACACCGGCCGAGACACTTCGGGCGGTGGTATATTTTACCTAGGCTCCGCCTAAAGGTAGTGACGGTCCACTGGGCCAAAAACTCTAGAGTGCCGCAACCTTTCGTCCGCCAAATTAGGAGGGGGGTTGTAACGTAGCGCTCACTACGATACAATAACATACAGAACAATAGTGTACATACGTACTCCACTGTACCTACATACACCACCGTACATACAAACACCACCGTGCACACAAAAGAACGCATACATATACTTTTTGGTACGTACATACAGCATCAGGCAAAACACTGATAGCATCACACCAGCCACTTCGTTCGCGAACTACAATCGGGACAGCGCGCACGACGAATTCTCAAACTAAGTACGCAGCATAGAGTATAAAACGCGGAACAAGTGCGCAGTCGAGTCAGTCTTGCTAGGTAAGCGTTTGACTTAACTAGTCGGTTGGCGCTTGGTGGTGTGTCTTTATACGCGCTAAATCGTCTCTGACTAGTTGATCCAAACATAGCTTGACCAGTCGGTTGGCGCCTGGTGGTGCGTCTGTCAGACGCGCTAATTCGTCTCTGGCTGGTTAATCCAAGCACGGCTTGACCAACCGGTTTGCGTCTGGTAGTGTGTCTTGCCGACGCGGTAATTCGTCTCCGGCTGGCCGAGCCGCGGTTACCGCCGCCCCCATTCCAGCCCCTACTTACGTAGTGTGCGATTGTGGGAACGGCGGTACCTGACGCAGTGAGTCTTGCTAGGTCGTTCCGCTACACCGGTGCCGAGCCGAGTACCAGTACGAACAACTCGTTGCTATTAGAAGTCACCCCTGCCGAAGATCACCCGTCGGGCCGCCACCGTTGGTCACAGTGGCCCAGCAGTTGCTGAGAGCCACCCGCCGTTGCTGAGAATCACCCGCCGCTCAACAGTTGCTGAGAACCACACGCCGTGCTGCTAGCGCCGTTACCGTTGCTCCGCTGTAGCTGAGAACGACCCGCTGTGCTGCTAGCGCCCTCACCGTTGCTCCTGAGAGCCACCCGCCGTGCTCTCCCCACTTGGCTCTTCAGTAGTCACCGTCATTCGCTCCGATCCGACCTCTCGACGCCAACAAACGTCGCTATACTCTCTCCCTTTCTTTGGACATAAGGTTGCTGACACTCTGGTCATAGCGCTGTGTGTGTGTGTGTGCTCGACGTAAATACACGAGAATAGTGTGGTTTATTTGGTGGGGGTTAGTAGGACCTTCGCTGGACTCTGGATCGGCTGAGTTCACCTCNAAAAAAAAAAAAAAAAACCTTTGTAAACAAAAGATTGATCGTGCTAAACCAAAAGTGCAATGCGCGAAATGCAACGAGTTTTTTCATTTGCTTTGCGTTGGCTTGAAACCCGCCAATGTTGATTTTTTGAACTCGCCAAATACACCATTCTTGTGTTAAGTGTGTATGGATGTGCCTCGTGCACCTCTTCGCCCGCTTTCGTCTTCCGTTGCTTTGGATGAAAAAATCTCTCAATCAATCTCTTTTATGACCTTTGTCTTCAACTCTTTCCGTCGGTTCTGCTGTTAATACCTTTACACTAGGCTGGGTCGATTTTGTAAGGGGGAAAACAAAAGGCATTTGACGGTATTGTAATAGTAATATTATGATATCTTAGGTCTATGCCAATAGTTATTGGCCACGAAAGATTAATTTAAAACTTATCTTTAGCCCGCGCAATTGATTCAAAGTGCATGAATTTTGAAAATGAAACCTTGGCTCGTAATATCAATGCAATGCGTTTTTTGTTATAAACAGGACGATATATCAAAGGTTACTAAATTTAGTATCTAACGTTCATATATAATTTTTCAATAAGACTACATGTTTTAAGATATTAAGATAAATCTTACAAATACGATAATTTTCCCTTATGAATTTTCAATTCTTCATTACTTCAGCAACCAAATAAAGAATACAAAAAAGTGAGGCGAGATTTATTTCAAACGTTTTAATGCTTTCGGATGTTTATATAATATTAAAAGGACCATGGACTTGGTCACACCGATTTGGTCAGTTTTCAAGATCGTGGTGAATGAAGTCAAACATGTATTGTCAAAGATTGGGAATCGTTTGATAAGTTAATAGTAATTTCAGGCATATAAGTATTTACATATATTAACATAGTACAATTAGGGTGAGAAAGGCCCATTTTAGGTCCATTAATGCAGTCTTGAAAATTGGTGCGGAATGGTTTCATTAGTCATCGAAGAAGCACATTTTCTAAATATACCGTTATATGAAAGTAGGGAACGTGCAATAAGTGTTTAAATATATATACTTAAATATTTTAGTTGATTCCATTATGTGAAAAAGTGACTGTAGGTTAATGCAATAGTCTTTAACATATCCTGGGATATCCTTTTGATGGCTCTCCAATGGGACGATATTGATTTGCATTCAGCTTGAACGAAAAAATCACTCCCTGGCGCACTTTTCTGTAATCCGGTTCTTTCATTTAAAGGTTAGTACCAGGTTGACCGAGTTTTGCCCGGAGTGCATGTACATTTTAAAGTTTATTAGATTTGGATAGCA
>NW_016160876.1:18663-33537 GCF_001687245.7 Rhagoletis zephyria | reverse complement strand
TTCTCAAACTTAGTACGCAGCAACGAGTATAAAAAGCGGAACAAGTGCGCAGTCGAGTCAGTCTTGCTAGGTAAGCGTTTGCCTTAACTAGTCGGACCACCGTGCATACATACACCACCGTACATACATAACAACACATATATATACTCTTCGGTACGCATATACAGCATCAGGCAAAACACTCATAGCAGCACACCAGCCACTTCTCTCGCGAACTACAATCGGGACAGCGCGCGCGACGAATTCTCAAACTTAGTACGCAGCAACGAGTATAAAAAGCGGAACAAGTGCGCAGTCGAGTCAGTCTTGCTAGGTAAGCGTTTGACTTAACCAGTCGGTTGGCGCTTGGTGGTGTGTCTTTACACGCGCTATTTCGTCTCTGACTAGTTAATTCAAACATAGCTTGACCAGTCGGTTGGCGCCTGGTGGTGCGTCTGTCAGACGCGCTAATTCGTCTCTGGCTGGTTAATCCAAGCACGGCTTGACCAACCGGTTGGCGTCTGGTGGTGTGTCTTGCGGACACGCTAATTTGTCTCCGGCTGGCCGAGCCTCGGTTACCGCCGCCCCCATTCCTGCCGCTACTCAGTAGTGTGTGATTATGGGAACGGCGGTACCTGACGCCGTGAGCCTTGCTAGGTCGTTCCGCTACACAGGTTCCCGAGCCGTCGAGTACCAGTACGAACAACCCGTTGTTATTAGAAGTCGCCCGCTGCCGAACATCACCCGTCGGGCCGCCACCATTGGTCACCGTTGCCCAGCAGTTGCTGAGCGCCACCCGCCGTGTCGCCGTTGCTGAGAATCACCCGTTGGTCCCCGCTGCTCAACAGTTGCTGAGAACCACCCGCCGTGCTGCTAGCGCCCTCACTGTTGATCCTGAGAGCCACCCGCCGTGCTCTCCCCACTTGGCTCTTCAGCAGTCACCGTCATTCGCTCCGACCCGACCTCTCGACGCCAACAAACGTCGCTATACTCTCTCCCTTTCTTTGGACATAAGGTTGCTGACACTCTGGTCATAGCGCTGTGTGTGTGTGTGTGTGTTCGACGTAAATACACGAGAATAGTGTGGTTTATTTGGTGGGGGTTAGTAGGACCTTCGGTGGACTCTGGATCGGCTGAGTTCACCTCAGCCTTCTACAAAACCCACCTCATACCTTTGTAAACAAAAGATTGATCGTGCTAAACCAAAAGTGCAATGCGCGACATTCAACGAGTTTTGCGTTGGCTTGAAACCGGCCGATGTTGATTTTTCGAACTCGTCAAATACACCATTCTTGTGTTAAGTGTGTATGGATGTGCCTCGAGCATCTCTTCGCCCGCTTTCGTCTTCCGTTGCTTTGGATGAAGGTGTTGTTGCTGAACATGCAGTTAATGCGAACTCTGAGAATAATATAATCAGTGAGAAACCAAATAATTTTACTAATGAGGAACTCTTAACTTTAGATTCTATTGCCAAAGAAATAGCTACTCTTAGAGCGGCAAATGCTCAGCTGATCTCTTTAGTTAATGCTTTGCGTGATGATAAAATGCAGCACATTGAAAAATCGAATGCTCTTCATGCTGAACTTCGATCAATGCAATCTAAAGTTAGTGATCAAAATGCTGATTTATCCATGTTGACTTTGGAAATTAAACAGCTTCGCTACACGGTTGACGGTTTTGTTAAACAAACTACAAATCGAGCCAATGTAAACCACATAAAGTCGATTGACGCCGCTAATCAATCTCTTTTATGACCTTCGTCTTCAACTCTTTCCGTCGGCTCTGCTGTTAATACCTCTACACTAGGCTGGGTCGATTTTGTATGGGGGAAAACAAAAGGCATTTGACGGTATTGTAATAGTAATATTATGATGTCTTAGGTCTAAGCCAATATTTAATATTAATAATTAATTTAAAACTTATCTTTAGCCCGCGCAATTGATTCAAAGTGCATGAATTTTGAAAATGAAACCTTGGCTCGTAATATCAATGCAATGCGTTTATTTCNATTTTGAAAATGAAACCTTGGCTCGTAATATCAATGCAATGCGTTTATTGCTATAAACAGGACGATATATANGAAAATGAAACCTTGGCTCGTAATATCAATGCAATGCGTTTATTGTTATAAACAGGACGATATATCAAAGGTTACTAAATTTAGTATCTAACGTTCATATATAATTTTTCAATAAGACTACATGTTTTTAAGATATTAAGATAAATCTTACAAATACGATAATTTTCCCTTATGAATTTTCAATTCTTCATTACTTCAGCAACCAAGTAAAGAATACAAAAACGTGAGGCGAGATTTATTTCAAACGTTTTAATGCTTTCGGATGTTTTTATAATATTAAAAGACCCATGGACTTGGTCACGCCGATTTGGTCAGTTTTCAAGATCGTGGTGAATGAAGTCAAACATGTATTGTCAAAGATTTGGAATCGTTTGATAAGTCAATACTAGTTTCAAGCATATAAGTATATACATATATTAACATAATACAATTAGGGTGAGAAAGGCCCATTTTAGGTCCATTAATGCAGTCTTGAAAATTGGTGCGGAATGGTTTCATTAGTCATCAAAGAAGCACATTTTCTAAATATACCGTTATTTGAAAGTAGGGAACGTGCAATAAGTGTTTAGATATACATACTTTTAGTTAATTCCATTATGTGAAAAAGTGATTGTAGGTAAATGCAATAGTCTTTAACATATCCTGGGATATCATTTTGATGGCTCTCCAATTAGACGATATTGATTTGCATTCAGCTTGAACGAAAAAAGTCACTCCCTGGTGCACTTTTCTGTAATCCGGTTCTTTCATTTAAAGGTTAGTACCAGGTTGACCGAGCTTTGCCTGGAGTGCATATATATTTTAAAGTTTAAAAGATTTGGATAGCATTGGACAAATATTTTGGAAATAAAAAAAAAATTGGATTTCGATATCTATTAAGCAAATTTCTTACTCCAAAATTTAGGTGGCAACCCTATTCCGCAATACGCTGAAACGAATAGTACATATCTCGAGCGTATATGCACTGTGTGTATCATGATACAAAAAGGAGGTAGCTCCATTGTCACTTTTTCGTCGCCATATTAACAACCTAACAATTAAGTAGATTGTGACATTGCGTGCTACCATACACAATATCTAAAATCCTCCAAATTTTGTTTTTATTTTTTTGTTTANCATATTAACAACCTAACAATTAAGTAGATTGTGACATTGCGTGCTACCATGCACAATATCTAAAATCCTCCAAATTTTGTGTTTATTTTTTTGTTTATTTACTAACATGTTGTTCTTAGAATCGAAATTTGAACAAGCAAAAGGTATTTTACTTGTACAATAATATTGGGTTATTGCTTTCTGCTAAAATATAGCTTTCACTTAACTTTATTTGGACAAATTGAGTACAAGGTCTGAAATTTGAAGAAAAAGCTCTTGCTTAGGTTTTATGCATACGTCTCATTGTGTCCAAACGCGTAACCCAAAGCAAAAAAATTTTAGCACACACGTATGGTCAAACAATTAAACGTTAGTTTAAAATAAAGAGATCGAATTTTCACATAAAAATTTATGAATAAATTCGGTTTGAAATATGGACCTTTTTGTGTAAAATACTGTGATCAGCGTAGCCGGAGTTGGACTTACGTTTTCTCTGTAAAAATGCTAATTTTACTCCATTTTTCTATGAATTTCCCTCCGCCTCCTCTCCCCACCCCAAAACCGTTGCATAAATAACCGAAAATTTCCCCTTATGTTCTTTGAAAGAGAAGAGGTCTAATGCTCAATAAAATTATAATTGTGTTTCTAGTTTTCATACTAACAATAAATCATCAGTTTTGTTTCACACCCCCTCCAACACTGAACAGTAAAATATATTTATTTTACTAGAATTGGATAGTACTCACTTCTCTGAAAGTCATGAGGCCAATGGGCCCAAAGTAAATTCCGTTTTCAAGTTACTTCAAAGACATGGACAAAGACCATATCTAAATGTGTAATTTCAGTGTCTAAATTATATCAGAAACAATCGTATCCGACATAGAAAACTGTAACAGTCGCTAGCTACATTGTAAAATATTCAGGTGACATAATGACACTAAAAAAATTTTAAATTAAGTTCACTTCAGTTTTATTAATGTAAAAATAAAAATTTTGGCAAGTAGTTGTTGAATTGAATTTATAATTTAAACGTTTTTGAGATAGCATATTAATTATGTTTAAAGGTAAATGTTAATGCAACTATTTTATTTATACTCCCAAATTTAGGATATAAAATCCCCTCCACCAAAACGTAAATTGGGTAACGCNTTTCTGTAATCCGGTTCTTTCATTTAAAGGTTAGTACCAGGTTGACCGAGCTTTGCCTGGAGTGCATATATATTTTAAAGTTTAAAAGATTTGGATAGCATTGGACAAATATTTTGGAAATAAAAAAAAAATTGGATTTCGATATCTATTAAGCAAATTTCTTACTCCAAAATTTAGGTGGCAACCCTATTCCGCAATACGCTGAAACGAATAGTACATATCTCGAGCGTATATGCACTGTGTGTATCATGATACAAAAAGGAGGTAGCTCCATTGTCACTTTTTCGTCGCCATATTAACAACCTAACAATTAAGTAGATTGTGACATTGCGTGCTACCATACACAATATCTAAAATCCTCCAAATTTTGTTTTTATTTTTTTGTTTATTTACTAACATTTTGTTCTTAGAATCGAAATTTGAACAAGCAAAAGGTATTTTACTTGTACAATAATATTGGGTTATTGCTTTCTGCTAAAATATAGCTTTCACTTAACTTTATTTGGACAAATTGAGTACAAGGTCTGAAATTTGAAGAAAAAGCTCTTGCTTAGGTTTTATGCATACGTCTCATTGTGTCCAAACGCGTAACCCAAAGCAAAAAAATTTTAGCACACACGTATGGTCAAACAATTAAACGTTAGTTTAAAATAAAGAGATGGAATTTTCACATAAAAATTTATGAATAAATTCGGTTTGAAATATGGACCTTTTTGTGTAAAATACTGTGATCAGCGTAGCCGGAGTTGGACTTACGTTTTCTCTGTAAAAATGCTAATTTTACTCCATTTTTCTATGAATTTCCCTCCGCCTCCTCTCCCCACCCCAAAACCGTTGCATAAATAACCGAAAATTTCCCCTTATGTTCTTTGAAAGAGAAGAGGTCTAATGCTCAATAAAATTATAATTGTGTTTCTAGTTTTCATACTAACAATAAATCATCAGTTTTGTTTCACACCCCCTCCAACACTGAACAGTAAAATATATTTATTTTACTAGAATTGGATAGTACTCACTTCTCTGAAAGTCATGAGGCCAATGGGCCCAAAGTAAATTCCGTTTTCAAGTTACTTCAAAGACATGGACAAAGACCATATCTAAATGTGTAATTTCAGTGTCTAAATTATATCAGAAACAATCGTATCCGACATAGAAAACTGTAACAGTCGCTAGCTACATTGTAAAATATTCAGGTGACATAATGACACTAAAAAAATTTTAAATTAAGTTCACTTAAGTTTTATTAATGTAAAAATAAAAATTTTGGCAAGTAGTTGTTGAATTGAATTTATAATTTAAACGTTTTTGAGATAGCATATTAATTATGTTTAAAGGTAAATGTTAATGCAACTATTTTATTTATACTCCCAAATTTAGGATATAAAATCCCCTCCACCAAAACGTAAATTGGGTAACGCCGAATTTTTTACAATTGAGCAATTGTCAAAAATCTGCTTTTTAATCAAAAAGTTGTTTATTGAAACTACCTTCTTTTTGTATCATGGTGTATACCATGATAAAAATATAGTAAGGTAGAACCGCTGAGAGTCACTTTTAAAATTCTTGACGTTTCCAAACAATTTAATTTTTAAATTTACTCACAAACTCACACACACATTTTCATTTTCAATCTCAAGCAACAACAATTTCGAAGAATTTCAATTTTTTATTTTCACTTTTATATGATTTTAAAATGTTGGCAAACTTCAAAAAAAAAAATCATGGCCGACAAATTGAGAGAACGGTTCTACCTTGCTATGTTTTTATCATGGTGTATACATAATACTGACTGAAATTAACAAAATAAAAATTTTTATTGCATAGAAGCGTGGCAATATGAAGTTACATTCTGCGACTAAGCAACGCCAGACGTCACCTACACCACCACATGAAATTTATATATTTATGTAATATAGCCCCCGGACATGCAAAATCATGCACATCTATTGTCACTAGCACTACTCGACGCGCAAAGGAAGTATTTCATGGATAACTTCCGACTCAAGCGCCCGAAGGTCACAGACCGAACATGATGGACGGTGAAATACAAGCACCGACCAGTCTTGGCGGCACGTAACGGCCCTGATCACGCCACCGTGAAATATCGCGGGCTGCGATATGAAATTACATTCTGCGACTAAGCAACGCCAGGCGTCACCTACACCACCACNATGGCTTAATCGATTTCTTTTTTCATCCTGATCATTTATGTATACATTTGTCTATATCTATCTCGATTCGTTTTGGCTGTTACAAACAACCGTTATGTGAACAAAATTAATATACCCTTGTGCACAAGTGCGCTCGGGTATAAAAAAAATAATAAAATATCAAGTACAATTGGGACACACGCACACCGGCCGAGCCCCTTCGGGCGGTGGTAAATTTTACATAGGCTCCGCCTAAAGGTAGTGACGGTCCACTGGACCAAAAACTCTAGAGTGCCGCAACCTTCCGTCCGCCAAAGTAGTGGGGGGTTGTAACGTAGCGTTCACTACGATACAATAATAAACAGCACAATAGAGTACATAGGTACTCCACTGTACCTACATACACCATCGTACATACATACACCACCGTACATACATAACAACACATTATATACTCTTCGGTACGCACATACAGCATCAGGCAAAATACTGATAGCAGCACACCAGCCACTTCGTTCGCGAACTACAATCGAAACAGCGCGCACGACGAATTCTCAAACTTAGTACGCAGCAAAGAGTATAAAAAGCGGAGCAAGTGCGCAGTCGAGTCAGTCTTTCTATGTAAGCGTTTGACTTAACTAGTCGGTTGGCGCTTGGTGGTGTGTCTTTATACGCGCTAATTCGTCTCTGACTAGTTGATCCAAACATAGCTTGACCAGTCGGTTGGCGCCTGGTGGTGCGACTGTCAGACGCGCTAATTCGTCTCTGGCTGGTTAATCCAAGCACGGCTTGACCAACCGGTTGGCGTCTAGTGGGGTGTTTTGCGGACGCGCTAATTCGTCTCCGGCTGGCCGAGCCGCGGTTATAGCCGCCCCTATTCCAGCCCCTCACGTAGTGTGCGATTATGGGAACGGCGGTACCTGACGCCGTGAGCCTTGCTAGATCGTTCCGCTACACCGGTTGCCGAGTCGCCGAGTACCAGTACGAACAACCCGTTGCTATTAGAAGTCACCCGCTGCCGAAGGTCACCCGTCGGGCCGCCACCAGTGGTCACCGTTGCCCAGCAGTTGCTGAGAGCCACCCGCCGCGTCGCCGTTGCTGAGAATCACCAGCTGGTCCCGCTGCTCAACAGTTGCTGAGAACCACCCGCCTTGCTGCTAGCGCCATCACCGTTGCTCCGCTGTAGTTGGGAGTCACCCGCCGCGCTGCTAGCGCCCTCACCGTTGCTCCTGAGAGCCACCCGCCGTGCTCTCCCCACTTGGCTCTTCAGTAGTCACCGTCATTCGCTCCGACCCGACCTCTCGACGCCAACAAACGTCGCTATACTCTCTCCCTCTCTTTGGACATAAGGTTGCTGGCACTCTGGTCATAGCGCTGAGTGTGTGTGTGTTCGAAGTAAATACACGAGAATAGTGTGTTTTATTTGGTGGGGGTTAGTGGGACCTTCGCTGGGCTCTGGATCGGCTGAGTTCACCTCAGCCTTCGANTGCAACGAGTTTTTTCATTTGCTTTGTGTTGGCTTGAAACCAGCCGATGTGGATTTTTTGAACTCGTCAAATACACCATTCTTGTGTAAAGTAAACTCTTTCCGTCGGCTCTGCTGTTAATACCTCTACACTAGGCTGGGTCGATTTTGTATGGGGGTAAACAAAAGGCATTTGCCGGTATTGTAATAGTAATTTTATGATGTCTTAGGTCTAAGCCAATAGTTATTGGCCACGAAAGATTAATTTAAAACTTATCTTTAGCCCGGGCAATTGATTCAAAGTGCATGAATTTTGAAAACGAAACTTTGGCTCTTGATATCAATGCAATGCGTTTATTGTTATAAACAGTACGATATATCAAATTAAAGGCTATTAAATTTTGTATCTAACGCTCATATATAATTTTTCAATAAGACTACATGTTTTTAAGATATTAAGATAAATCTTACAAATACGATAATTTTCCCTTATGAATTTTCAATTCTTCATTACTTCAGCAACCAAGTAAAAAATACAAAACAGTGAGGCGAGATTTATTTCAAACGTTTTAATACTTTCGAATGTTTATATAAAATTAAAAGGACCATGGACTTGGTCACGCCGATTTGGTCAGTTTTCAAGATCGTGCTGAATGAAGTCAAACATGTATTGTCAAAGATTTGGAATCATTTGATAAGTTAATAGTAGTTTCAAGCATATAAGTTTTTATATATATTAACATAATACAATTAGGTCCATTAATGCAGTCTTGAAAATTGGTGCGGAATGGTTTCATTAGTCATCGAAGAGCACATTTTCTAAATATGAATATTAGTAGTTATATGAAAGTAGGGAACGTGCAATAAGTGTTTAGATATACATACTTAAATATTTTAGTTAATTCCATAATGTGAAAAAGTGATTGTAGGTAAATGCAATAGACTTTAACATATCCTGGGATATCCTTTTGACGGCTCTCCAATTGGACGATATTGCTTTGCATTCAGCTTGACCGAAAAAAGTCACTCCCTGGCGCACTTTTCTGTAATCCGATTCTTTCATTTAAAGGTTAGTACCAGGTTGACCGAGCTTTGCCCGGAGTGGATAATATATTATACATTTTAAAGTTTACAAGGTTTGGATAGCATTGAAAAAATATTTTGGAAATAAAAAAACACATTGGATTGGATAAGTTTAATTGTGTTAACAAGTTTTGTAAAGCGGTATAATTCCTTTAACTAGTATTGTAAAGTGTTTTTACTGTATTAGCGAGTATTGTATATTGTTTGTTGTACAATAAAGTTAATTGTCCTACAATTTGGTCATCGTGAGCATTTATTTAACAATCCAGCAATACGTGCCGGAAGATATTTGGGAAATCCCTCAAGGTTTCAAGGATAATCGTAACAATTGGTATCAGAGGTGGGATTGTTAATAAATCCCGAAGGAGAAACTACTAAAAATGGCGAAAAGTCAGGACTTAAAAATTGAGGAGCTGAAACAGAAGTTGGAAAAGCGTAATTTGGCCACCTCCGGAAGAAAAGTGGAATTGTTATCCCGGTTGCGAGAGGCTATGGAAGCTGAAGGCATCGACGTGGACAAATACGACTTCCAGGGTAAACCCGATGATGCATTCTCAAAGGACGAACAGAAGGATGAGGCTGCATGTTCGTCGAAGGATGTGCATCAGACATCCGCGAAGGTTGAAGAACAGCAAAAGGCTCCTTCTTCATCAACAGCTATGGACATGAACACGTTATTGGCTGCCATGTCACTGATGATGCAAGCACAGGATACGCGCATGTCACAGATGTCATCACAGCTGTCGTCACAGATGCAAGCGCTGGAGACACGTATATCTTCAGAGGTATCAGCACAGGTGTCATCCCGGTTAGAAACTCAGCTACAGGTACAGAAGGCACGCATATCATCACAGCTGGAAGCACAGGATAAAAAAATTACACAAATACAGGACAAACTTGAAGAGAGACAGGAGAAAGTCGAAGCAAAGGTAGAAGAATTGGAAGGTCGTCTTCGTGATTTACAGTTGAATCGTCCAGGTACTTCGACGAACGCTCCTAAGGTAAAAACCCCATCCTTTGACGGCACGATTCCTTTCCAGGTCTTTAAGCTCCAGTTCGAAAAGACTGCTACAGCAAATCGTTGGAGCATGGAGGATAAATCTGCTGCCTTATTCGTCGCATTAAAAGGACCTGCAGCGGAAATATTGCAGACTATTCCCGACTGTGAAAGAAACAGTTACGATGCGTTAATGGGTGCAGTAGAAAGACGTTGTGATAGCGAGCACAGGAGCCATCGAGTGGAAGTGGAAACACCGGACGAGACAAATGAAATGCTGAAGAAGCTAATCCAGCTGCTGCCAGGCCACTTCTCCCGCGATTGCAGTGCAAGTTCCAATGGCTGAGGGAGACGAATCCAACTCCAATCAGTCGTTAAACTGAAACGAGCCAGCAGTAAGGGGCGCACGCTGGTTCCCGCAATTGAATGCCCCATAATCTCCGTCTCGCGAATTGGCAAAAAAGCGAGCAACGTTACTGTTGGTGGATATGTGGACGGACATGAGCGAGTATTAACTGTGGATACGGGTGCATCACATTCCATCATTCGATCTGATTTGGTCACTAAAGAGGTAAGGCCATTACCTGGAGCAAGGTTGAGGACTGCAACTGGTGAGGACACCCAAGTTGTAGGAGAGGTAATAGGGAATGTGACGGTGTTACACAAGTTCATAGTCGCGGCGATTATGGATGAAGTCATCATTGGATTCGACTTTTTATTTGATCAAGGTTTGGAGATCGACATGAAGAACAGGATCATGAAGTACAACAACATGGAAGTGCCCCTTAGGGTTGGGTTTGATGGTCCATACAGCAGCAAGCGAGTGATCCTAGAGGAAAACGAGCAGATTCCACCGAAGTCGGAAGCAGTTGTGTGGGCGAAGATTGATGGAGATTGTGGGACAAACAAATTGCGGGTTGTTGAAGCAACACAAAATTCTACACCGGACGTAGTTATTGGTAAAACCATGGCTAAGACGCAAAAAGATGGACGCATCCCAGTTCGAATGCTCAATGAGTTCAAATCACCAGTCAAACTCCGAAGAGGAACTGTACTGCGAAACTGCGAAAAATTACCTGAAAGCGATTTCATTGGCGAGAATGACATTGCGGAAGACATTAATGCATGGACGGAAACGTTGGAAGCAAAATACCAGCACAGGGCTAAGGAACTTCTCCGCAGATACTCCAACATATTCGATGAGGATGGCAACAAACCAGGCAGGACTAACGTTGTGAAACATCGCATTGATACTAGCGATGCAAGGCCAATCCGTCAAGCTCCTCGGAGTGTTCCACTTGCCAAACGTGAAACTGTTAGCCAAATAATAAAAGAAATGAGCGAGAGTGGTGTGATTGAACCATCAGCGAGTCCATGGAGTTCGCCGGTAGTACTTGTGAAGAAGAAGGATGGTCAAATGCGGTTGTGCGTAGACTACCGGAAACTAAATGATGTGACGAAAAAGGACAGCTATCCACTTCCCAGGATCAATGATACTCTGGACTCGTTGACTGGAACAAAGTGGTTCTCAACACTCGACCTTAAGAGCGGTTATTGGCAAGTGGGGGTAAGTGACGAGGACAAGGAGAAGACAGCTTTCAGCGTTGGAGATGGTCTTTGGAAATTCACGGTGATGTCCTTCGGATTATGCAACGCTCCTGCCACTTTTGAACAACTTATGGATCATGTGCTCAAAGGACTGCATTGAAAAACATGTTTGGTGTATCTAGACGACATTATCGTATTGGGTAAAAGTTTTGAGGAACACCTGAACAATTTGGAAGATGTACCGTGGGTACAAAACAGACTAGTGTTGTTTGCGTTAATAGATTGTTCTTGAGGCATTCGATTTCGCTCCCCAACTTCCGCTTTACTTTTCGCATTTTCTTAAAGTCCACCACCCTGTAGTATCAAACACAGCTACACTCAAAACCTCCTTCCGGGCATCTCCACAATCACCTGATCTAAGTTAGCAAAGATATCGATAAATATTTTTGATTATCCGGCTTAGGATCAATTTCCGCATACAATATTCCTTCTTTCCCTTTGTGACCACGGAGCCGACCACATTAAGTCGATTAAAAATATATTTTAAATGAGTGCTAACTAAAGTGTTTACTGAGTGCAAGTGCACAATAAATCTTTTTTTTTCGTACTCATCATCAGTCATTTTGGCCTGAATTGGTAAGATTTTCCTTAATTATCTTTATCAAGTCCCGATATATACATATATACATATCAAAAAATACACAATTTTCCAAGCAACTAAAAATCACGTGTTTCAGAAATTAATAAATCACCACATTCCGCGTACATTAACTTGGCGAGCTACATCTTTGTGTGGAATTACTGCATCTAGCCGTGAATGTGAATCACCATACTAAAACTGTAGTACCTAAGGCAAATACCCGCTTCCACCTGGCCGCCAGTGTATAACCACTCCCNGACATTATCGTATTGGGTAAAAGTTTTGAGGAACACCTGAACAATTTGGAAGATGTACCGTGGGTACAAAACAGACTAGTGTTGTTTGCGTTAATAGATTGTTCTTGAGGCATTCGATTTCGCTCCCCAACTTCCGCTTTACTTTTCGCATTTTCTTAAAGTCCACCACCCTGTAGTATCAAACACAGCTACACTCAAAACCTCCTTCCGGGCATCTCCACAATCACCTGATCTAAGTTAGCAAAGATATCGATAAATATTTTTGATTATCCGGCTTAGGATCAATTTCCGCATACAATATTCATTCTTTCCCTTTGTGACCACGGAGCCGACCACATTAAGTCGATTAAAAATATATTTTAAATGAGTGCTAACTAAAGTGTTTACTGAGTGCAAGTGCACAATAAATCTTTTTTTTTCGTACTCATCATCAGTCATTTTGGCCTGAATTGGTAAGATTTTCCTTAATTATCTTTATCAAGTCCCGATATATACATATATACATATCAAAAAATACACAATTTTCCAAGCAACTAAAAATCACGTTTTTCAGAAATTAATAAATCACCACATTCCGCGTACATTAACTTGGCGAGCTACATCTTTGTGTGGAATTACTACATCTAGCCGTGAATGTGAATCACCATACTAAAAGTGTAGTACCTAAGGCAAAGACCCGCTTCCACCTGGCCGCCAGTGTATAACCACTCCTACCATAACCCAATCATCGTCAACAGTCGACAGGAAACCTGCATTTCAATGGGATATACCGCACAATTTTGTATAGGGACAACTAAATATAGGCCCGCCAATTGACCTGAAGGAATTGTGTTCTTTATAAGACATGTTTTTTTCTTCATCGCCAAATCCAGGTCGTTTAAATTCATTCCTTAGCAAAGTTATTATATGTGAAGTACATAATAACTGAAAACCCTAGCTTCCAACAGCTTCTTTGCTTTCTAAGTTCAGCCTGCGGTACAAAATTAAAAAGATAAGGAACAAAAGATGACAGTGATTGCACTTCAACGAATCACAAAAGAATTAATAGTACATATATGACAGTATACAATACTCACCATTTATACTTACCATTTATACTTACCCTTAGTTATTCCTTTTTTTTTATCTAAATAGAAGTAAATCCAAAATTTTAATTTGAAGTTATATTCATAACAAGTAATTGCCTTATAATCTTTTTTCCTTCGTTTTTTTTTACTTACCTTTCACATTTACATTTGTTTGTCACATCAAAGGGTGTACATACTTATGTTCATAACATAATGTTAAATAAGCAGGTTTTTTTTTATTCTTAAGTACCACTAACACTAACACTAACACTAACACTAAGTGCTCACCGATTAATTGCGATCTGCTAATTTTGTATTTTTTTTGTTATCCAAATGAGCGCGCTTTAATACTCTTTTTTTTGTTGTTACACCGCGCTCTGTAATTTTATAGTGGGTTACCAAAATATAGTGCGAACTAAGTTCCATTAATATTTTGCGTAGTAAAGAGAATGTTGTTATTATTTTTTTTTTCAATTTACTGATTAAATCCTATGTATAATTAACCAAAACCAACTACCACACCACAATTATTCACAGCAGCCACATACAAGCAGGGAGGCCTTCTTCGCTTCGTGGGACGGCGTGACCATCAAAGTGAGTGCATTTTATTGATACGTATTTTTCTATGCGCTACTGTTTTTGTTTTGCATGCATATATACAAATATATATATATATATATGTAATGTAAAGTTATAGCTCAGTACATTTTTTTTTCACCCGAGATAGTCAAAGTTGGGGAAGAAAATATCAAAAAGTTAAAAATCCAGAAATAGTCCTAATTTTATGATGGTTCCTTAATTTATTTGAACTACATTGCATTTGAGTATGGAGAGGCAACTATCTGGAAGTATTTTACATAAAAAATTTACTAAGTATTGCACGGTTTGTAGTTGCAGTTAAAGAAAACACATGAAAAGGCACGATTTTTTTTAAATTCGAAAAGATGTAAATATTTCAAAAACGGTGACACTTTTACCTGAAAATTTTTTGTTTATCAGTGAGCTCACCCCCCCACCTACCTTGCCCTAAAGTTTGGCACGTTACTTCTGGGACACCCTGTATATATACGTATAAATGTACCTTTATTAATGGGCGAGTACACAAGTAACAAAAAAACTGATCCCTTGGGAGTTGCTATAGTTAACATACATTCATATGTATATAGTTACCTTCGTAGGTACATATGTACACATGTACATATGTATATAGAACCAAATTTAATAGGCAAATATGAAGTAACAAAATTCCAAGATGAGCTTAATTTACGTATTTATATACATATGTATGAGCATATCGTTTCACAACGAAAGTGAGAAAATTAAAATTCTGATTCTACTCTTTGTACATATGTATATGTATAGAT
>NW_016160876.1:0-17754 GCF_001687245.7 Rhagoletis zephyria | reverse complement strand
AAAAATCGATATAAACCCTAAGTTACCTTCAGTTTTAGCAGAAAAGTTTAAACTTATGATAGAAAACACATACGTAGAGAAACAAACCGAATATCTTCCGAACATTGATTATGAAGCAAAAATTTTACTCACTTCAGTCACTCCAACCTTCTGTTCACCAAGACGTTTATCATTCGCTGAAAAAAATGAAGTCAATCGCATTATAGAAGATTTACTTAAGAAAAGAATCATTAGATGCAGCGATTCCCCTTACGCATCGGCCATTGTCCTTACGAAGAAAAAATCTGGAGAAACCAGAATGTGCATAGACTATAGGAACCTAAATAAATCAATTGTAAGAGACAATTACCCACTTCCGCTGATAGAAGATTGCTTGGAATACCTCGGTGAGAACAAAATATTCACACTTTTAGATCTCAAATCAGGGTTTTATCAAATTAAAATGGCCGAAGAATCTATTAAATATACCTGGTTCGTAATACCTAATGGCCAGTACGAGTTCTTAAGAATGCCTTTTGGACTTAAGAATGGGCCAGCTATTTTTCAAAGATTTATCACGAAAATTTGGAAGAACTTTATAGAATGAAATGAAATAATAGTTTACATGGACGATATTATAATTGGTAGTAAAAATATGACTGATCACTTTAATTTACTTCAGAGAGTACTAGAGAAGCTAGCGACGCACGGCCTTCAAATAAAACTTAAGAAATGTAAATTCGTATATCTCGGATACAATGTATCGAAAACCGGTATAAGACCTTCCGAACACCACATTAAAGCTATAACAAATTTTCCGGTCCCCAAAAGTCAGCGAGAATTGCAATCTTTCATAGGGTTGTGCTCATATTTCAGAAAATTCTTAGAATCTTTTTCAGTACTGGCCCGTCCGCTTTATAACTTGCTGAAGAAAAACACAAAGTTCGAATTCGACAACGAATGTAGGGAAACTTTTGAAAAACTAAAAAACAAATTAGTATCGAGCCCAGTACTAGCAATATATAACCATAACAAAGAAACAGAGTTGCACTGTGACGCAAGCATTCATGGCTTTGGGGCGATTCTGTTACAGAAACAAAATGATGGTCATTTACATCCAGTAGCTTACTTTTCTAAAAGAACTTCCGAAGCAGAAAGCAGATACCACAGTTTCGAATTAGAAACATTAGCAATAATCTATGCACTACGCCGATTTCGGGTATATTTAGAGGGGATTAAATTTAAAGTAATAACTGATTGTAATTCTCTCACCCTAACGCTTAGCAAAAAATTAGTGAACAGCCGAATAGCAAGATGGGCGCTATAATTGGAGAATTAGATGCACTCAGTAGAGTTGAACTAGATCACGAAAACTTACTCGCGGTAATAGACAGTGAAAATATAGATTTTCAATTACAAATAATGCAGTCCAGAGATCAAGACATAGTGAGTTTGAAAAACAAATTAGAAAATGAGAATATGGAAAATTTTATGATGGAAAACGGCGTCGTATTCAAAAAAGACAAAGATGTCCGGCAGCTATACGTTCCCAAAGAATTAGAAAAAGAGATCATTAGAACTATTCATGAACAGCTAGGACATCAAGGTGTCGAAAAATGTTACCAAACAATTAAAGCCAATTATTGGTTCCCGGACATGAAAAATAAAATAAGTCACTTGAAGTAAAATTGCATAAAATGCATTATGTATTCAGCCCCTAATAAACCAAACGCTAGACAATTGCATAACATCCCGAAGCAACCTCAGCCATTTCATACAATTCACCTAGACCACTTAGGCCCACTCCCATCCCTTCAGTCGAAAAGAAAACATATTTTAGTTATAATTGATGCATTTACGAAGTACGTGAAGTTATCAGTATTAACAACAAGCACTAAGGAAGTTACTGCCGCACTTAACAAATACTTTGAATATTACAGCCGACCACATAGGTGCATAACAGACAGAGGTAGTTGCTTTACATCGACACAGTTTGAAGATTATTTAATAGACAAAAATATTACCCATATTAAGGTAGCGGTACATTCGCCCCAAGCGAACGGGCAAGTAGAAAGAGTTAACCGAAGCTTGGTGCGAATGTTGGCTAAGCTCAGTGATCCGATACAACATGCCGACTGGGTAAAGCAACTAGCAAAAATTGAATTCGCTATAAATAACTCAGTAAATAGATCAATTGGAACAACTCCAAGTCAGGCCCTATTTGGTGTGAAACAAAGAGGCGAAATAATAGACAAACTTACTGAATACTTAGAGGAATACACTTCAGGCCCGGGGGGAAGGGACTTAGAAACGATGCGTAAAGGTGTTGAGAAAAATATTGAAAAATTGCAAATGTATAACCTAAGCAGAAATGAGCAGATGGGTGTAAGCGTGAATAAGTTCGAAAAAGGAGATTTTGTAGTGATAAAAAACATAGACACGACGGTAGGTGTTAATAAGAAACTTCTGCCAAAATTTAAGGGACCTTATATCATACACAAAAAACCTCCGAATGACCGTTACGTAATAAGAGACATTGAAAATGGGCAAATTACTCAAATACCTTACGATGGCGTTGTTGAAGCCTGTAACATAAAATTTTGGAAGAGTAAAGAAATAGCGGGTGAGGTTGAAAGCGGCACTGATCCATTTAATTAGTTATAAGTATGTGTATTGTAAATGCAACTCAGCTGATCGAGGCCGATCATTAAGTCAGGTTGGCCGAGTTGTAGCAAGTGTAAACCCAGTGTTATAGTATTAATAAGTAGTAATAGTAAAAGGTGGCAACACCAACACATGTAATCTAAAATATGAACATGGCAATGATGCAATAAAGAGAAGCCATTACTTCGTGAAACTTCTATAAAAGCCATGGTAGGGTGGGTAAAGAGCAGCGCGCAAACGTACGAACGTGCTGCACAGCTTGGGGTATTCCAGGCATAGGGGGATGGTAGTAATTAGGCTTGGTGGTAGTTTTCCTTAGTGTGCAAGACTAAATATCTTGTTAGGTCCCTAGGTCGATGGATGTAGGCTTGGTTTGCAACAGTGTATTGAACCCCTCCCCAGACTGAAGCTCCGGCATGTAAGCCAGTGCACACGCCACAGTTGCAGGCAGGCAATGCAAGCACATCTGGAAGCAACGACTTAAGGGTCACATAACAGAAATGGCGCCCAACGTGNCAGGAGAAGGTAGTTGCCTACTATAGCCGGTCGATTGGAAAACCAGAGAGGAACTAGTGCGTCAAACATTTCCACAAGTACCTCTATGGGTAACGTTTCCGAGTTCGAACAGACCATGCAGCGCTGAAGTGGCTACTATAGTTTAAGAATCCAGAAGGACAGCTTGCTCGGTGGATTGAGAGACTGCAAAGTTATGGATTCGCTATTGAGCACCGCAAGGGAAGTGTCCACGGTAATGCTGATGACATGTCCCGCCGACCATGTAGCCTGGAATGTAAACACTGCTCAAAAGCTGAGGGCAAAGAGGACATTATAGATGCCCGTCTAACGACAATAATACCAGCGGAAGACTGGAAGGAAGAACAGCTACGAAAGTGTCAGCAGGAAGATCCAGATCTGGAGCTTTTGATGCATGGACTGGAGGTCGACAGAAGGCCAAGTAAGGAGCAAATGGCAGCGGAAGGCCCCATCGCAAAAGCGTACTGGGCACAATGGAACAGCTTAAAATTAATATCTGGCTGTTTGCATAGGGTATGGGAAAGCGAAGATGGCCAGTGCTCCCGCAACCTGATAGTAGTTCCAAGGGTAAGAATTCCGGATGTACTCAAGGTATTCCACAATGGTCCTAATGGAGGGCACCTGGGAATCACGAAGACCCTAGATAAGATTAAGCAGAGGTTCTATTGGGTTGGTTGTTGGCAATCGGTCGCAGAGTGGATTGCCAACTGCGTGCAGTGTATTGCAGCTAAAGGGCCGAAATCCAGAAGTCATGGCCAGATGAAGCAGTATAACTCAGGTGCACCTTTCGAGCGGATCGCCATGGAGTTCCATTTCCTATGAGCGTACAGGGAAACAAATACGTCCTTGTGGTTATGGACTACTTTGGCAAATGGCCGAAGGTGTACCCGATTCCATACCAGGAAGCTAAAACAGTAGCGGAGGTATTCACCTACAATTGGGTTGCGAGATACGGTGTACCTATAGAGCTGCACTCTGACCAGGGAAGAAATTTTGAATCGGCGGTGTTCCAAGAGATGTGCCAGATACTGGGTATCCGGAAAACTCGAACAACGGCTCCTCATCCCCAATCAGATGGCATGGTGGAACGGTTCAACCGAACCCTGGAAGAGCATTAGCGGAAGGTCGTGGACAAAAATCAGAAAGATTGGGATGTCCGAATACCCTTGTTCCTGATGGGATACCGGTCAGCAGTGCATGAAACAACGGGTATAACTCCTGCAAGGGTAATCTTCAGCAGTGGGGTCCGTTTGCCTAGTTACCTGAAGTTTGGAGTAACTGGCGATGCGAGGAGGATTGGGAAAATTCGTCCAACATCCTGGAGGATCCAGAGGAGCTTAGAGAGATACATGCTCTTGTGAGACAGCGAACTCAAATTATGAGTGACATGGTGAAGGCCAGGTATGACAAGGCAATGAACTCCGAGGGTTTCCAAGAGGGAGACTTAGTGTTGCTGTACAACCCACAACGGAAGAAAGGTTTGTCCCCAAAACTACAAGGCAACTGGGAAGGTCCGTATAAGGTCGTCAAACGGTTGAATGGCGTAGTNGTAACTTGTTTGCTGTACAATAAAGTTAATTGTCCTACAATTTGATCATCGTGAGCATTTATTTAACAATCCAGCGATACGAGCCGGACGATATTTGGGAAATCCCTCAAGGTTTTAAGGATAATCGTAACACTATTAAGCAAATTTATTACTCTAAAANAACTCAAATTATGAGTGACATGGTGAAGGCCAGGTATGACAAGGCAATGAACTCCGAGGGTTTCCAAGAGGGAGACTTAGTGTTGCTGTACAACCCACAACGGAAGAAAGGTTTGTCCCCAAAACTACAAGGCAACTGGGAAGGTCCGTATAAGGTCGTCAAACGGTTGAATGGCGTAGTGTATCGAATCCAGACCGTTGGGAGACCAAGAAACAAGAACTTGGAAAGGTTTAGGTGGAGGGCAGTGTGGCGAATACTGCGGCAACACAAAGCGAACAAAGAGAAATAGGCAGAATATTCGAGGAATGACGTAGAATGTTCCACAAAGATAAACGTCAAGTTGGATGAACACTGCGAACAGCGAGAGTAAGAGAATGAGCGATAAACTTCAGAACGTTCTAGAGTTGCCATAAGGGCGAGCGCAGGTATATAAGGGCGCCGCCACAGCGAAGTAAGTTAGTTACAAGTCAGCAAGCAGCAAGTAAAGTGAGTTGCAAATAAGCAAGCTATAAGTTTAATTGTGTTAACAAGTTTTGTAAAGCGTTGTAATTGCTTTAACGAGTATTGTAATGTGTTTTTACTGTATTAGCGAGTATTGTAACTTGTTTGCTGTACAATAAAGTTAATTGTCCTACAATTTGATCATCGTGAGCATTTATTTAACAATCCAGCGATACGAGCCGGACGATATTTGGGAAATCCCTCAAGGTTTTAAGGATAATCGTAACACTATTAAGCAAATTTATTACTCTAAAATTTAGGTGGCAACCCTATTCCGCAATACGCTGGAACGAATGGTACATATCTCGAGCGTATATGCACTGTGTTTACATAATCCTGATTGAAATTGACAAAATAAAAATTTTTATTACATAGAAGCTGACCAAAGTTTTCAACAACACCTCTCATTTGATAAGCATATTTCGTTGTTTTAGGTAAATTGTGCAGAATCGAAAATAAGTGGCAACCTTACACTATTATCCTAAGGGATAACGTTTTGTATATAGGGAAAGCATTATTTAAGAACCTTCTCTTGGTACCCATGAATAGTAATATTTACCTGTTTTCCTAAATAAAAAATTAAATAAATATGTGAATGAATCTCATGAGTCTCTACTCATCGATAGTTTTTTAAGCGTTAATCTAATACAAGTAAATAGCTATGCTAATAAATTGATAATCCTCTGATGTTTCAGAATGCTATTATGCTTTTAAGACAGTTCTGTCCGAGTTTTTTATGAATATCATTCCAATTTTAATTAAAAAGCCTTATAAGTTGCCGTGGTACAATCGAAAACTAAAAAGTCTAAAGAATCTTAGAAATANAAGCTATAAGTTTAATTGTGTTAACAAGTTTTGTAAAGCGTTGTAATTGCTTTAACGAGTATTGTAATGTGTTTTTACTGTATTAGCGAGTATTGTAACTTGTTTGCTGTACAATAAAGTTAATTGTCCTACAATTTGATCATCGTGAGCATTTATTTAACAATCCAGCGATACGAGCCGGACGATATTTGGGAAATCCCTCAAGGTTTTAAGGATAATCGTAACACTATTAAGCAAATTTATTACTCTAAAATTTAGGTGGCAACCCTATTCCGCAATACGCTGGAACGAATGGTACATATCTCGAGCGTATATGCACTGTGTTTACATAATCCTGATTGAAATTGACAAAATAAAAATTTTTATTACATAGAAGCTGACCAAAGTTTTCAACAACACCTCTCATTTGATAAGCATATTTCGTTGTTTTAGGTAAATTGTGCAGAATCGAAAATAAGTGGCAACCTTACACTATTATCCTAAGGGATAACGTTTTGTATATAGGGAAAGCATTATTTAAGAACCTTCTCTTGGTACCCATGAATAGTAATATTTACCTGTTTTCCTAAATAAAAAATTAAATAAATATGTGAATGAATCTCATGAGTCTCTACTCATCGATAGTTTTTTAAGCGTTAATCTAATACAAGTAAATAGCTATGCTAATAAATTGATAATCCTCTGATGTTTCAGAATGCTATTATGCTTTTAAGACAGTTCTGTCCGAGTTTTTTATGAATATCATTCCAATTTTAATTAAAAAGCCTTATAAGTTGCCGTGGTACAATCGAAAACTAAAAAGTCTAAAGAATCTTAGAAATATTTTTTTTAAATTTAAGAAAACTGGTACCCAAAATTTGTTTGCCAAATACCAGAAATATCTCAAAGAGTTTAACTGTTTGGATAAATTTCTCTACAGGAACTATGTGTTATGTTAAATCTAAAAAATCGAATTCTAGTATACCTTCAGCAGTATTTCTCGAGGGAAAGTTTGCTTGTAACCGTACTGACATTGCGAACCTATTTGCTGAATTCTTTAGTTCAAATTTTTCTAGTGGCAGGGTTCGTAGTTTCGATCTCGATTGTTCAACTAACTGCCCTCTCAATTTTAGCTCATTGACTTCGTCTTCAGATGATGTCTCGTATGGGATCGCCAAGCTTAAACAGTCATTTAAAACTGATGTGGATGGCTTTTCTGTATTTTTAATTAAAAACCTTCCAGCTTTGGTTTTACCATTACGTATTGTTTTTAATAAGTCTCTTGCCTCAGGTACTTTCGTTGACGATTGGAAAGTTACGTATCTTAGTCCCTTGTTTAAAATTGGCAATAAAAACAATGTCTGCAACTATTCTATTTCTAAAGTTATTGAAAATATTGTCGTTTCAAGAAAAACGCAAACGTCAAAGCTATGAAGCTGTGTTTTTTGTGATCTGTTTAAATTTTGTGTTTTATTAAACTGTTTACGCTTAATAAAGTAAAAAATTAAAAAAATTGTTAATAAACTTCTGGTGCACAATTTAAAGATAAGTAAAATATCAAAATTTCCTGTAAATTTGATTAATTTAACTTGATATTCTTAATTGCATGTGCCGAGTATTTTATTTCATATTATATATTGTTGTTGTACAATTGTTTTTGTTTGTGCACATTGATTTTGCTCTTTTTGTCATTTCTGCTGTTTCATCTTTGTCACAGCTGCCTGCGTTGTGTTTATTAGGTGTCAAATATAGAGTGTATTTAAAACTGTTCGCTACATAGCTTTCCAACTGACTGGTTCTCTGATTGATACATCGTTTTCAAAACTGTTTTGCTTTTTTGCTTCTAAAACCTAAAAATAAATATAATTTTAAACATGTCGTGTATTTACACCAATTGCCACGTTAAAAGCGACTCCTATGNGTGCTGGTTTGAGCGGTAGAGTATTAGACGCTATTAACGAGGGTAAGGGTCTTCGTTGGTCTTGTCAAAAATGTAGATCAACCGAAGTTGATTTATTTAAATTCTTTAGGCAGTCCAGAAATGGTCTTTCTGAGATCGGGAAGGATCTGGCGGTGCTTGTTTGAGAAATTTAAGCATTACGAAAAAATGTTTAGGTCTTTCACATGTCTCGACAACCCTCCACACTCTGAGGAAGGCCGAGAAGATAAAGGTAGGCGTGTTATTAGGCCACCTAGGAAGACAGCCACTGAAAAATCCTCCATCCCAGTCATTGAAACTTATTAATCTTTCTTCTCCATGCCCTCAGGAATTGGAGCCTCCGCTATCTAAAGCCATAACCACTAGGTTTACATCTAAAAATAATCAAACCGTTGATTTAACAGTGTTGCCATCAATAACTGAAGCTGCACTGTCTAACTTTGTTCCTCCGTATAATTCGGCGCCCCGTCAGACATCATTACCAAAAAGTTGGTTGTAATACCTCCGAGAAGATCAATCTTTGTCTTTAGATTTGCTAGAGATACTTCTTCGGATGATACATATCGACTAAAATGAGAACTTAAGATGTATTTATTCGTAAATTTAATTTTAAATACGATCGCGATATTTCATCTTTTAAAATTGATGTAGCTGTCGAAGATTTTGATTCACTACTAAATAGTTCATTTTGGCCGACCGGGGCGTTTGTTCGCGAGTTTCAGTATAAACCTAATACAAGTAATAACAACGTAGCTAAAATTTCTAATCTTAATTCGGATTCAAAAACTAACTCGCAAATCTAATTTAAGTATTTACTATCAAAACATTAGAGGTTTGAGTACCAAATTATCTGACTTATATTTAAAAGGTTTTGACTGCAATTATAATGTTATTTTCTTGACCGAAACATGGCTCAAGCCTCATATTTTCAATTATTCTTATTCTACCAAATGAATATCAATAGAGACCGCGAAGGCAGAATCGGCGGTGGTGTTCTTTTTGCGGTGCATTCATCGATACCATCCGAGGAAGTTAGTCTTCCTGTCATTGAATATACCGAATTTAAATGTATACGTGTACAGGCTGGAAAGACTTATATTTATTTAGCTCTTTGCTACATCCCTCCTAATTCTGCCGTATCGGTATATATGCAGCTAGTTTCTTTACTTGAGACCGTAAATGCAATGCTTACGGCATCCGATTCTATGATTGTTTTGGGCGATTTAAATCTGCCACATATTTCATGGAACATCATTGACACCGATGTTGCACCAGTTTCATTTAGAGATAGTTACGATAGGGGTATTCTCGAAGTCTTACACGATGCACGNACTCGAACGAAAATGGCTTCTTCCGGCCTTTTTCGCTAACCGAAAGACTGAGGAGAAGCACGAATAAGTAAGGGATATAATTTTCTAATTTTTATTGTACTAATCCAAAACAATTTTTTAGATATTAAAACGCTAAACCTTACAAAATAAAAAATACTCGGTTGTTCTTAATATATTTGTGCTATTCGCTGCCGCAGTTACATATATACATGGGTTTCGACGGTGCACATTTTGCAGCGATAGGAAATGTCGTTGCCCATGTATTTTGTTGTTGTGTGTTTGCAAGTTATGCAAACCATGCAATCCGTGCTACGTGCAATGGCCTTGCAAGATTTGCAGAATACCCCTCATGTATTTCTGGAGCAAATGGCTGAACTTTGCCTTAAACAAATAAATATATGTCCAAATAAGTTTGGAAAGGTCTTTGATCTCGTTTACGTTGATAATGTTCCGAAGGCCTCTATTAATCGGGGTTATCCCCTGGTTGAGGATGCGCACCATCCCGCTCTTGAGTTAAGCTACGAAATCATAAATGAAATACATAACAATAAGTCGTATAGTTCAAGTACCAGATATGTTTTTGCGAAAGCAAATTTCAGGAAAATTAACAAAGAACTTTCAAAATTATCTTGGCCAATATATAGAGATAACGTGGAGCGTAGCGTTGAGCACTTTAATGATACTGTTTTCCATTTGTTTCGAAAGTATGTGCCAAAACGTAATATTGTTCATGAAGAACCAATAAAATTATGGTTCACTAAAAAGCTTAAAAAATTTCAGTTTTGCAGCATAGCTACTTTGCATTAAATAAGAAATGTTATAATTCATATTTATGTAAAATTAAGAAGAATTTAATTAGCAATCCTAAATCATTTTATGGTTTCGTAAATTCAAAGCGTAAAGTACATGGTTTTCCGTCCGCTATGCATTATCGCAACACTGTGTCTAACGACAGCCAACCCATTGCCAACATGTTTGCCCAGTTCTTTAGGTCCAATTATTCTGTAGACTTCCCTATAAGTGGAGACTATCCGTACGAGCTTTGTCCAATCAACTCTACTTATATTCCAGTAATATCTTCCGATGAAGTTTTACACTATTTAAAAACCTTAAAAGCGTCATTTAGGTCTGGACCTGATCATATTCCGACCTGCGAGCTTTTAACAACTATATTCAATTTGTCACTTAAACATGGCGTTTTACCGTCAGCCTGGAAGAAGTCTTTCATAATAACACTTCACAAGAACGGCAGCAGGTCCTCTATAGAAAACTATCAAGGCATAGCGAAGCTCTCCGCTATCCACAAATTATTCGAAGCAATTATTGTTAATCAGCTGACATATTGTATATCTTCTTCATTTGACACTCTCAACACGGGTTTTCTAAAGGAAAATCTACTATCACTAATTTATTGGAGTTTACAACTAATGTCTCAATCAGTTTTAGAGACATTGCTCATACCGACGTAATATACATCGATTTCAGTAAAGCTTTTGGCAAAGTATGTTACTCGTTACTCATCTGTAAACTCGACCTAATCGGCTTTCAGCCCAGTCTTCTTCAATGGATCGCGTCTTACCTCTCTGATAGAACACAAAGAGTTATTGTTAATAATTATATAATAATAATCATTAAAGTTTCTTCAGGAGTTCCTCAGGGAAGCCACTTTGGTCCAATTCTGTTCCTGATATTCATTAATGATATTTCTTCTATAATAAAACATTCAAAAATTTTAATGTGGGCCGATGATGTGAAACTTTTTAAAACATTGGCCTCTATCGAAGAAAGGTCTTTGTTACAAGCGGATCTGAGCAACGTGGTAAGTTGGTGTAATGCAAACTATATGCCACTAAACCTTCAAAAATGTAAAGTTATGTGTTTCTCTCGGAGGGCTCTTCAAGCAGCTGTTTATTCAATATCAAATTATAATCTGGAGCAGGTATCCAATTTTCTCGATCTTGGTATCACAATGGATTCCAAACTCAATTTCAACCATCATGTTAATGTTACAGTCAATAAAGCCAAAGGCGTTTTTGCATTTGTAAGGCGATGGTCAAAAGAGTTCAAAGATCCTTATGTTACAAAAGCTCTTTTTACCAGTTTAGTTAGACCTATACTAGAATACGGATCTATTGTTTGGAATCCCCGCTACCAAGTTCATTCAGAAAGGATTGAATCAATTAAAAAACAATTCTTGCTTTTTGCGTTGCGTGACTTTAACTGGGATTCAGAGTACGATATCCAGATCTGTGTAAGACAAGTCGTGTAAAGCTCATAAATTTGCCTACACTCGCAAGTCGTAGAGAAATGCTAGGTATAATATTTATTGTAAAATTAATGACAGGCTTGATTAATAGCCTCGAGTGTCAAGACACTTTCGACCTCTGTTTTTGAAGCTATGCAAAACTAATTTTGAACTAAACGAATCATTCCGTTGTTTATTTTAATTTTATTTTTTATTTTTATTTATTTATTTAAAATTTTTGTACAACTAAGACAATTCAGTCTTTTATATGTACATCAACAAAGAATTATAATCTATACTAACATAATTTGCCAAGAAAAGATACAAACTAAAATATATGAGTTCTTAATGTAAACTTAATATTAATACAGCAAATGTAAATGATTAAAGAGGAAAACGGAGATGTATAATGTAAGAGAATAAGTAGAAGAAGAAAGAAAAAGGAAAAAAGGTACACACCAAGATTATTTGTAGTCAGAGGACACATCACGGCCACTAAAGTATTGAATTATTCACTTTTTGAAGTTGCTTCTATTCAGTCTAGCTTTAACACTTTTTGGAATCGAGTTCCACAGTCTTACAGCGCTAATGAAAAACAGTCGACTGGAAGTAAGCGAATTATATTTAGGGACAACCAAGCTGTTATGTCTCTGTGATTTGGTTAGTTGAAGCTTTTCATACAAATATTGCGGGACTTTCCACTCTAACAATTTATACAAAAAAATGCAGTTTCTTGCAGCCAAAAAATTTATAATACTGCAACCAAGAATTTTATCGCGCCATGGCGATATATGAGCATATCGTCCAATGCCATACACATACCGTGTTATGTTATTGAAAGCTACATTCAACTTGCTGACTGACTTTGAATCAAGTTTGCTATAAATTATTTCGGAATATGTGAAATGGGGCAAAATTAACTGCATAGCAAGTTTGCGTCGTGTTTCCTGAGGCGTAAACGAAGCAGACATTCCTAGCCTACGTAAAGTTACATACACATTACTTACTACTTTATTAACATGATCACAACAGCTTAACTTATTATTTACAATAAAGCCTAAGTTCTTAATTTTCTCAGTGGTCATGAGGGCGGCTGTACCAATCCACAGAGGTGGGATGTTGGTAGGGTCTATTACACTTTTACATATAGGCATGACATACGACTTAGCAGCATTTAAACATAAAAGATTCCTCTGCGCCCAACACAAGATACCGGATAGATCACTATTAACCTTATAACATATATCCTCGACGAGACCTATACTATTCGAAAGGTACAGCTGAATATCATCAGCATACGCATGGACATTTACATATTTGCACACCGAAAACACATCATTTACAAACATACTAAACAATAGAGGACCAAGGATTGATCCCTGAAGGACACCTGCTTTTATAGCTTTGAACTATGAAGAAACATTCTCACCTTTAACTCGTTGAACTCTGTCCTTAAGATAGCTAGACAAAAGTTTTATCACACTATTAGAGAATGCAAAGTAGTGCCTGAGTTTCCGACATAACAAAGAGTGGTTGACCGAGTCAAATGCCTTAGAAAAGTCTAAGAGGCATAGAATAGCTAGATCTCCATTATCGTACGGCATTCTAATGTCATCCAAAATTTTAACCATAGCAGTGGCACAGCTATGCTTGGGTCTAAACCCAGACTGCAAAGGAGAAAGCAAATTATTTTTTTGAATGTACATGGAGATTTGGACAGCCATCAAAAACTCACACGCTTTAGAAAATGCTGGTAAGATACTTATAGGCCTGTATTCACAAGGGTTCGACGCAAGTGGTTTTTTAGGAATAGGCAAAATAATTGCTTTTTTCCAAGCATCTGGAAAACGGCCACTAGAGAAGCAATGATTTATTATATGGGTAAGAGTACTTATAATAAATGGGAGCACGATTTTAACAAATCTTAAATATATTCCATCATCACCAACAGCATTCGACTTAATAGCCATAATTGCCTTTAGTACATCACATTCACTCACGTAGAGAAACGCAAAAGAATCTAAAGTTATACAAGCATCTAAAGGGGTATCATCAGAGATAGTAGAGTTACTGCAGTTTTCCGAACCAATAAAAAAGTCATTTAACAGATCAGGGTGAATTTTGCACTGCACTTTATTTTTCCCATGTATGTTTAAATGCTTCAAGTTGCTCCACAATTCTTTAGATGGGAGAGAAGGATTCAGTTTTTGTTTACAATACCACCTTTTAGCTTGTTTAATGATAACGGTGGCTTCATTTCGCGCGGTCTTGTACGCATGCCACGCAGTATCAGTATTCCACCTTCTCCATTTGGCATGCAACTTGTTGCGTTTCTTTATAGCGAAACTTACTTTTTTATTAAACCAAGGGCAGGATGTATTAATAACGTTTGCAGTACGGACGAGGACATGACGATCAAAAAGGGGAGTTAAATTATTATTAAGGCATTCGAGCTTCTTGTCTACCGTCTCATAATACCAACATTCATTCCAATGAATAGAAGAACAATCAGAGAACAATGCACTATTATCTAACGAACGAAAATCACGATACGAGAAAGCAACACAAATTGCAGAACGTTCAAACACTACATCAACAGTACAGAAAATTAAATCATGGTCAGATATAAAAAATAGTTGGTCAAATTTAAGAATATAGGTCAGGTCAGAGATAATAAAATAATCTAAAAGGCTAGGCCTAGAGTTGTTTGCATATCTAGTAGGCGCTAATTCATTAACAACGAATAGCCCAGATGCTGAGATTTGATCACGCAGTTTGATACTACTAGAGTCATTGACAAGTAAATTAACATTAAAATCACCACAGATAACATAACATTCATAATCAATTAAAAATACAGACAATTCAGCGAAGAAACAGACTAACATGAAACATTTGTGTGGATTATACACACAAGAAATCAAAACTTTGGTTATACCGTCGGAAACCTCTGAAATTATAAATTCTGTATCAGAACCTGCAGACTTTGCAAGAAGCTTGATTTTAAGAGATTTCTTGCAGTATATGGCCACACCGCCCCCTTTTTTGTGCTTACGATCGTTCCGAATCACATTATAATTGTTGACGCAGCAATGAAGGTCAGAAATAAGATCACTAAACCATGTCTCAGAAACACAGATAATGTCTACTAAAGACTGCTCAAATATGTATCTAACATAGTCCATTTTATCAGAACTCAGGCTCCGTGCATTAAAATGAACTATGTTAAGACCAGTCGACTGTTTACACAAAATATCTAACATAAGCTTATGGTTTCCATCAGCGCCAGATGCTTGTTTAACAGTCATGTTAAATTAATTACTTTGCACTGAACTGAATAAGAAACAACTATGTAAACACAAAAAAACAAAAGAACATATATATACATATGTGTGCATATAACTACAAATCATCAGGGCATGAAAAGCAAATAGAAGTGAAAGAATTGAAAGTGAAAGGAACAAGAGGGGAGAAAAGAGAAACTTGGTAAAACTTAAAACTAACATTACATACAAACAATTTATTGCAGCGCATAATTGATTTGACAGACAAAACATGAAACTGACTGCTTTAAGTTATGCCGACAATTTCATCAATACCTTTCTTGTCGTACACTCGAATCGCCGCATCGTCATCCCTTTTTCGTACAAGCACCTGACCGCGTATTGAAAAAGCAGCTGAGAGATGTTTTTGACGTCTGAGTTGGGCGGCATAGTGCATAATCTCACGGTTCGCTCTCGAAAGGCTTTCATGTATGTGGATGCTTGATGTACCTTCCACAGCAATGTCATTTAATGCAAGAGCTCTTTTGTTTGCTTTGCAGTAACCAGCTACTGATTTGAAGAGTCTAATGCGCGCATAAGAGGACTGCAGCTTAACAACAATAGGTGAAGATGCATTGTCGCTGCTTTGTTTCGTAGCCGGCGCTCGAAATATTTCTCTTACTGCTGGCATCTCATGTTGTACTGCGCTGCAGATGTTACAGAAAATCTCCACACAACTCTTATTCACAGCGTTAGGTATGCCGTTGATGATCAAGTCAGTAGCAACGGTCTCGTTTTCATACCGAGCCGACTCTCTTTTCAGCGCTAGCACTTCAGCTTTGAGAGGAGCAATCGCTTCACACGTCGATTCCACAGCAGTCAGCCTCACATCCAAGAACTTTACCGTAGTCTTAATGCTCTGCATCTCCGCTGAAATCTCATTAAATCTCTGCATCAGTCTCTCTTCAGTGCTCTTTATACTCCCACTCAGCCGTTCTATCATGCCCTGCTTTTGTTTTTCCATTTTCGCCTCAAGCTGTTGTAGCCAATGTGCAGTTTGCAAACTCTCACCATCTCGGCATTTACCATGATGGGGGGAGTTAGCCTTCGGCGGGGACAACTTTGCACTTCTTGTTACTTTCTTTTCGACCGACATAAAGCAAATAGAATTATTTCAATTTCGAATTATTTCAATTTCAGCGCGAAAAACAACGTTTGCTTAAATGCAGAAAATCAGCGGCAGTTTAACACACAGGCCTTAGTTTGACAAATATTAAAATCAAGTATTAATTAAAGAAAAGTTGACAAAACCGGCAGCACAATGTTTACACGTCTACTCAGTCATACCGCTCACAATGTATTGACATAAGTATGTCAAGTTATTAACTCTCATTCCAGCACGTTTGATATATCGGACTCGATTTTTACTATACAGAAAACCATAATTTCCACTCTCAGTAATTGAAATACTATCTTTAGCATATCCAATCAGCTGATGAATTTGATTCTGTATCTGAATAGTTTTAGATCTCGACACTTAACAAACTCCTGTTTCCACTACTCGGCACCAATAAACTAAAAAAAAAACAAAAAGTTCCGTACGTCATGCGGACTTGGAACATGGTTTTGTTTCCAACCGTTCTACAGTTTCCAACTTGGCGGTTTTCAGTGAGTACTGCATTGCGTCCTTTACAAGAGGACTTCAGGTTGACTGTATTTATACAGATTTTTCTAAAGCTTTTGATAAAGTGTCTCATTCTATTTTAATTAATAAATTAGCTAGCTACGGATTTCAGTCAGTTTTTCTACAATGGCTTAAATCCTATCTGTCCAACAGGCGATGTGTAGTCACTAGTGATGGCACATCTTCCACATCTTTTGTTGCTTCTTCTGGGGTTCCTCAAGGAAGTTTTTTAGGCTCTTTGCTATTAGTTCAGTTTATTAACGATGTAAGTACCTGTTTTTCCTTCGCTAATTATTTGTTACATTCGGATGATCTAAAAATGTTTGCTTCCATAAAGGACCTTAGTAACGTGCATAAACTTCAAACTGATCTTGATAATTTGCATCTTTGGTGTACTAAAAATCACCTTTCTTTCTATTAAGAAATGCTTCAAAAATACTTTTGGAAAAATTCATAATGTTTTGTTGACTCGTTACTATATTTGTAACTGTTTGCTAGAATCTGTTGAAGGAACAAAAGATTATTTTTTCATCGAATTTCACATTTCATAATCATATTGACCACTTGTTAGAAAATCTTATTCGACTCTAGGCTTCGTCAGGCGGAACTGTACACAATTCTCTGGTCCATATACCCTTAAACTGCTATATACGTCCTTCGTGCGGTCCACTTTGGAATATGGTACGTTCATTTGGATGCCGTATCACAATAATTCTATTAGTCGCATTGAGCGTGTTCAGAAAGTGTTCCTTAAATTCGCTTTGCGATCTTTGAATTTTTCTGAACCAACGCCTTCTTATAATTCTTGTTTGCTTCTAATAAACCTTAAGACCTTAGAAGCTAGGAGATCTGTACTCTCACTCTCCTTTATATTCAATGTTGTTAGAGGCTCTTTGGATTGCACTTTTTTATTGAACCGTATCAAGTTTAATATTCCGCAGAGGAACTTACGTGTCTTTTTATCTTTTTATGAGGGCTATTGGAAAACTGAGTATGCACGTAATGACCCAGTTGCACGCGCACTTAGTGATTTAACATGATGCAATAATATAAGGTGTTATCAGTTGGCAACTTCTCGCTCTAATTCCGCCATATTGGCTG
>NW_016160875.1:56314-58230 GCF_001687245.7 Rhagoletis zephyria | reverse complement strand
CCACATCATCACCTTTTTAGGTAATTTTTTATATGATAATGAATACGAAATGTACAAATTTTCTCTTCAACAATTATCTACATGTTTTTGTTAAACCTAGAAAGTAATTTAGAATATATAACCTTTACTAAAAATAATAATCATCTTCGCTTGCGTCATTGTCATCACTATCAACATCTTCATCGTTGCTATAAGGCTGCATAATTAACAACTGTTGTGCTTCTTTCGGCAAATCCCGCAATTTTGTTGGGGGTAGTTCTCTCATACTTGATACAACAGGGTCAGAACTAATCAAAAGACAATTGAATATATCTTTATTCGTCTTTTTTCTGTTGCACTTGCGAGAAAAATGGTCTCTGTAGCTCTTAAAATCTTTGTTTCGCGCCTCTAGAGTTTCTTCTGACAATTGACCGATAGGTAACAAAGCGTGGGATATTATCTCTGTCCCATGGATGATGGAAAACCTGTAGAGAACTCCAGCCAACTCTTGCTTGCTTTAAAAAAAAAAATCTTCGTGTCTGCAAGACCTATTCCAACGAATTTTGAACTCTGAGATGAAATATCTCATCTTTTCATAAAAATTCTTTTAAATTTTCATCAGATAGCCTGATGCGATCTTTCATTTGTCCCATTACAGCGTTAAATTTATCATTGAATTGATCGCAGTCAGATTTTTTCATTATTTCATAAAGGCTTTGACGAGCCTGCACATGACATTCATACATAGGCATAGCAACACTATAAACAATAACAAAGATTATACATAATTAATACTAAAAATATGCAATATGTACCATTGTTTACAGTTTCACATATACCCTATAAGTCATTGGACAAGTAAATTACGTCATTCTAATCTATTATTGCGAAATTTAATAAACCCAAATTTTATTTTTTAAATCTGAGTAGATATGAGTAGTCCACTTGCAAACAGCGTTATGTGATTTTATAATAGTAAGCCATAAATTTAAAAAAAACGTCTACAACAACAAGAAACATCCAAATTGTATATTTCCCTTTATTATCTGAAAATTTGGATAAACAAGAGCCTATATACAAAATTAATATAGCGAGTTTTGAAACAGTAACTTTTATATAGCTGGCTTGTTTTTGCTTTTCGCGTCCTCTCTTCCATGAAGATTGGTCTACTTCTTTTTACGACGTCTTCCACTAGGCACCGAAACTACCACGTTTTCTTGCAGTTTTCTAAGTTCATCAGAAGATGGAGACTATTGAGCTTGTATAAATACGTACAATAAATATTATAGCGACTTTTGAAAGTGTATATATACATACGCGACGTTTGCTAGAGTAGCTAACATTTGATGCTATTATATATAAGGATTTTGCACTGTATTGTTAGTGGACATGAAACTTCTTTAAATACTGGTACGTTAACCACCAAAAACTAAAATTCGAAAAAAATTTGCATAGAGCACTTCGCAAGTGGACTACTCATATATTCATGCATAAATGTATAGATACATGCTTTCTTTGATACATGCAAGTAAAAAAAAAAAGTTTCGCCTTTGAAACAAAACAGTAGTTAGCCTACTTTTGGTAATATACGTATGTATGTACCAGGGATTGGCATTGGTTGATCGTCAACTGTTTCATACTCAATCAATACCGCTGCTTTGTATGACTGAGCAGCGGCGTTGGCTTAGTAGTATCGATACCTAAACGAAATTAGAGGATGACTGAACACCAGCGCATAGCGTGCTGTCTTGCAAATACAGCCACCACAAGTGAACGATGCTTATAACAGCTCATACTGATATTGACTTCGGCAAACCTGTACTCCGAATGATCGTGCACGAAACCAGCAAACGCGCCAGTTGAACGGTTCCGAAAGCATGAGAGCTCATCATTTGTTGCAGAAGTCGTTTGACTTGTTGCTGAAAATCATCTGACTT